>NW_017275675.1:0-112673 GCF_001594065.2 Cyphomyrmex costatus
AATAAAATTTTATTTGTGCGTTTGTTTCACAGAGTCACAATTTTTTTGTTTACAAGTAACAAAATAAATTAGCTACAAAATTGTAGCTAATATGTGTATTTTATATTTTCCATTATGTTACAATTTAAAATTACTTAACAAAATTAAGTCTACAATATTGTATTAATTTTCCGAGACATTTTACTCAGTGTAGCTTAAACATACTTTCAATGCTCGAAAAAAATGGCGACCGCTTAGCATACATGTTGGAAAAGCACAAACTTAGTGCATTAGACGGCGTTCAACAGAGTTGCAAAGCTGCTTTTTCTGCTGAACGCAGCCATGACTCCATAAACAGCGTTTATATTTTATGCTTTTTATAGCGTTTGTGTCCATAGTACTGATAGCGTCTCCCCGAACATATCTTATGTCTTATATAATATGTTATGCGCATAGAGAGTCTGTAATCAAAAAATTACCAACTTATTACGTGATTCGAATTGCGCTGATTGGCTTGGAACGCATGGCGCCTAGAATAGAGTTGGTTTATAATAGGTACTACGTGATTCGAATTGCGCTGATTGACTTGGAACGCATGGTGCCTAGAATAGAGTTGGTTTATAATAGGCCGTATTCTAGTCTTCTGTAATCTGTAAGAATTTACATATTCTATTCTTCTGTAATCTGTAAGAATTTACCAATCATAGTTAATTATTCTCCTCTCATTTGATTGTGATTGATCAATTATTACAGATTACGAAAAAAGTTAACAAATTACGGTCTATCATAAACTAACCCTGTAGCGAAAAAGACCAGAAAAAATCGAAAAAGATCGAATCCGTTATCGGAAAAAGGATCGAAACCGAAACCAAAAATTGAGTACAGTTTGTGACCGTAACCAGATCGAAATTTCATTTTGGTCCGAATCCCTATTACGTCTAATGCATTTCAATTTCAGAGTTATGCAGAATTACAATTGAATTAATGTAGGAATTATAAATGCACAATGTATAATTCAATTACGTCGTAATTCAATCGTATTAATATGTAATGCGTAATGCAGTCTTTATTTAATTAAATTACAAAGTAATTCGTCATTTCAATTAAAATAAAATTACAATGTGTATAATGTAATTAAATTAATTTGATTTTGCTTGTTTTTTGCAATGCAAAGTATAAAGAAAAATGGTCTAAATTAAGCTGTATAATAAGATTTTAATAAATTTCTATAAATTACAATATCAATATGAAGAATATAAATATGAAGAAAAACAATATTGAACATTTCGCAACTCACGGGTCCTTCTTCAGTGATATTCTTACGGATGTTTTTTTGTCGTTGAAATAACGCAAAGTGATGAAATTGTTAGCTGGACGATATATAAAAACGCATTTTGAGACCAGCGTTAAATTAATTAATTACAAAGTATGATGTAATTGAATTAGAATTGCGAATTAAGGAATGAGACGTTCAAACAGAAAGCAATTATTATGTGTGATAGATAGGACGTTATTCATAAATTCATAATATGGTATCATAACAGAAATAATATTTGTGTATCGCATTTTCTTTAAATTCTAAGATAAATATTTCAAAAATGAAAAAGAAATAACATTCAACACGTCCCTGGTATATCTAACTTATAATATATATTAAAGGGAAAAAGTAACGACAATCACCTGACATAACTTATTTAACAAATAAAATAAAAGTATGTTAAACAGGGCTAAAATTATAATTTTGATATTTAATGCAAAAGATTTAGTGTTCGTAAATAAAGGTTCAGAAGAAAATATATTTAACAAAATTGATATATGAATAAAATAAAATACATTGAATACCCAACAGGAGAAATTGAAGAAAGAACATTTTTTGCTTGTCACTAATTAGTAATAGAGTTATATTATCTGATGATAGATTCATATTATCAGTTAACTTTAAATTAGTTTTTTTTATGAATACGGGCGCCAAAGCTGTCCGTACTAACACTTTCTTGCATATCATATCACTACCCATTTTGCAATAAGAAAAATAAATATAATGACGAGACAGCAGAATATTGCTTCCAGTTATTTTTCAAAACTGTCAGCTGCAACTTAGACAATTATTATTCAATTACACTGTATTTTAATTATAATACATTATGTTTCAATTATATTGTATTTCAATTGCACTCATTAAAATAATCAGCAATTGAATTAATTAAAAAGCCTGAATTATATAATACAATTACAATGTAATTGAATTAGCACAACTCTGAAATTTGAATGAAATTTTTAATCAGTGAATCAGATTTATCATTAAGAAAAATAAATATAGGCTGTTTTGATTATTTTTTGAATTATATTCTAAAATTAATTTTAAAATTTATATTATGAAAAATCAAAGTTAAACTTTTTAAATCTTTCAGATCATTATTTTATTATTTCAGGATAATAAAATTTGTATTAATTAGTTGTAACACAAGTATTTTTAAAATAAATTTACCATTGTCCAATAAGTATTAGATTAGCCTAATGGGATTCCACGTATTAGATAAGCAGTGATAAACATAAAATCTAATATAGTTTTTACATATTCTTATATATGTATACGCACACATACACCCACACATACACATGCTCACACACTCACAAGAGATAATGTTTCCTATACCTACTTGTAAATATAGGATGCTTTCAGCAACGGAATATAATCATCACTGTATGATATAATAATAGCGTCGACTTGTATAGCTAAAATGTTACTTAGCTTTTCTATTTCAGAGTGAAAAAGGTATCATATACCTATGTCCAAATATAATCTTGTAACATTTTATCAAAGTATTATTTCTAGAAAAATAAATAGTAATGTAAAAAATTTGATGTTTGTTAAGTGATATAAAACGAGAACACAGTATTTTAGCGGTGTATGATTGTATTGGCTTATATGTCATAGTTGAAAAACATGGAATCTACACTTTATATACTGTGTTTCACGGTATATATCGCCTGTATACGTTGCTGGAAAACATCTATTATCGTATCGTATACTATGTTGCAGTGCTATGAAATACATATATTGTAAACGAGATATTTGTCTTGTGATACTTTTATAAATAATGTTCATGTCAGATTAAATCATTTTTTAATACTTTATTTTGATTTATATACATGACATTACTGCTATATTTAGTTTGAGCATCATTCATACATATATCCCGATGCATTGACTTAATATTTCAAATTTTTTAATTAAAAAAAATTAATGTTTCTTGTAAAATGTAAATAGATTATTACTTTTCGTTGTGCTATAGATGAATTTAAACATATTTAGATACATACCTTCTAACGTATAAGAAAATAAACACAATGTGTTGGTTGCTTTTTTCATTGTGTGATATTTTTTTTATTATGTATGATAAACTACAAATATTTCGGAACATTTTTAAAAAAAGTTACGTTATAAAGTTAGTTAACTATGTATGACTTATTGCATTACTACTGTGATATTCTCAATAACTTGTACAGCAATCTTTCATATTTTGCAATACAATTTGCAAATATATTACAATTTATACACAATACATGAAAGCTATTATCTCCTTATTTTACTTATAGTTCCATATTTTCATTTTAATTTCTATCATAAAATCCAAAAAGTACCATATCTCTCATTTGTATGAAACTGTTCTTGTATAATAAATATATAAAGGAAGATTAAATATGTTATGATTTGAAAAATGTTCAAACTTTTTTCTGTTATATGTTAAGAAAATAATTCTATACTTTAACAGATAATCATAATTATATATTATTATATAACTATAACTATCTGTTAAAATATAGAATTATTTTCTAGAAAATTTATTTCTATAGGATTATGTGTGTTTCTTTAAGTTACATTATTTATTTACTGTAACATGAAAATAAGAGTATGTTTTTAAGAAAAATAAAAAATGAATACAATCAGAAAAAATGGTTTAGTATTTCATCTGTATCAGGGCATGTATTTAAAATACTTTCATTTGAAAACGGTATTTGTAAGACAATTGTATCGTGTATTTTGTATTTCAGCGGGTACACGAAAATATTTTGCATTTTATATTTTATGGAAGTATATAGAAGTATTTTATATTTTGTATTTTAGTATTAATAATGAAAAATTGAAAGTATTTTGTATTTTAAATACTAAGATTGACGATTAATTTATTTAAATTACGAAATACATAAAGGTTTCAACCTTTCAATTTTAAATACAAAATACGTAACACTTTCATGTACATCGCTGAAATATTAAATATAAAATTTTATTGCGAACTGTGTTTTAAGTAAAAGTATTTTAAATACATGCCCAGCCCTAATCCGTATTTACCTAATCCAGGGCGGCACAATACGTGCCTTATTCATTGGAGGCATGGAGCTTCTCCCACTCATGCGCTCATTGTTTCCCTCACTGCTCCGCGCACCTGCGCCGTAATGCTGTTCTCCGCCGTCGCATTCAGCACTTTCTTCAACGATATTATATAAACTACATTAATATTATAACTAATAATGTATAAATAATGTGTTACAAATTTGTTTCAAAATAGAAATGAAATAATCTTAACAAAGAAACTTTTGTTGTAATATATTGTAAGATGGCACGTGTCGTGCCGCCCTGACCTAATCTAACTTCCTATGATTTTTTCTTCCGAAATTGAAAATGAGATTGAAAGGACATTTAAAATTTCTGACTAGTCGCAACCATGGTAAAATCATGACCCAGTCATTGTGAAAAAAATCATAGATCCTTCCATTCCATCTTCACTTCATGTACTTTATACGATTATTTATTGACTTATGATAAGAAATAGTTTCTATCCAAATAACGTATGTATTTATTTATTATATTAAAATTTTCTTTGTTACTTTATTTACATATTGTTATTATTATTAAATTTGAATTGATTGTTATTACTGGCTCTTTGCCCTTATCCTATTTTACATAGTTTCTATCCATTTTTACAAGTGTTTTAATGCTATTTTATTATTTTATTTTATCTCAAATTCTCTTTATTCATAATTCTTCTATCATTTCTTTATTTAAAAATGGCACGCAAGAAACTTCATTTGAGTGTTCCACATCCTTATTCGATATTTAAAAAATATTTAGAAAAGATAGGATAAAATAATGCTTGTGAGCATTGCGAATATTAAATAAAACGCATCCAATATGTCATTTCTCATTTACAACATCGAATATGACTACGGCGACTATTCACACAGATTTTAATTGCAAAACTTCTTCAGTACATCACGTATCGTAGTTATATGACATGATAGAATATATGAAAGTAGTCTTTTTGCAACTTTAACTGTAAATTTTTCAAAATTGCGATGTGAGAGAACAATTTGAAAATTGCGGATTTATTGGATATCTAAAAAATAAATCGTGAAAAAAATGATGTGATATATGGCGTGCTGTAAAATCTGGCTAGTTAAAAAATTCAAAGATAATTCCAGAATATTCTAGATAAAAGTTCTGATTTTTCCAGGATTTATCCATCTATTAATTTTCATTATTTAATTAATTTTCACCGATTTACACAATATTATATGCTTTGTATTAAAATTAAGATTCACAACCGCTAACAAATTTAAAACATTATTTATAAATGATATCAAACGAACATTCCGTCAATATGAACGTTTTTCTATACTATATATTATATTTTAGATATTTAAATCTAAACCTAAACACAATTTTTCTTTTTATTATTTCTTTCTTATTTTATGCTCTAATTTTTCTTTAGAATGAAAGAATAATAAATTCCAGGCCAGTTCTAAGTTTTCCAGAATATATAAAATTCCAGTATAATTTCAGGATCCAAGAATATTCAAAGACCTTTGAACAGGCCTGTCAGTGGCTTACGAGCCAGTCACCCCATCGAGCGCTGTTCCTTCCAGTTCAACTCACCACCGCCGTTAGAGTTTAGATTTTAGGGACGATTTTAGGGCTGGCAGTCTCTAATCTAAAATCTCTGCTAGCGATTTGAATTGGAAGGGATAATGCTCACAACGGGGCGGCTAGCTCCCGAGCCACTAGTTGACAGACCTGCCTTTGAATCATGGTAATAGTTTCGTTTCGATTTTTTTTTTGTCAAGAAATGTTTTCAATTCCACTATTACTTCCGATAGAATATATTTGGAAATTAATATATAAAATTACAAAATCATAAATTAGATTTTTAAACAAAATTCCTTTCGAAACAAACTACATGTTATTTGATAATACTTCAACATACAGATTGATTTTAAAGATATAAGAGATGATTCTTCATCTTATATAGCAAAGTATATGTTTCTCAAATTATGAAATATATGTTTATAATATAACTGTATAATTTATTTTATGTTTAAATAAGAAGAGCAGTTACATAAATATGACATTGAAGGACCGTCTACAATGGCAGTAAGCAGTGATGGTAAGGCCGGAATCAGACTACGCATTGAAAATTGAGATTGAAACGATTGAATTCGAAGATTGAAAATTGAAATTTGATCAATGAGGATAAAGAAATTTGAGCTCCTATTATTTTTATTAGCCAAAATTCAATCTTTCAATCTCCAATCTCAATTTTCAATGCGTAGTCTGATTCCGGCCTAAGACTATAAGATTAAGAAATTGACCAATCGAACGTGAGAAGAATAATCGATTGATTAATTTCTGAGATGAGATCCCATGGTGCGAAATTGGCGGAACGCTTGTGATTGGTTGTGGGCTTCATTCCGCCGATTCCGCCCATGGTGTTAAGGGTGTCGTCACATACAGCTCGCAATCCGTAATCCGCACCGCATGTCCGCAAAAGTTAGTAAGGATTGCGTCCGTAACGTTACGTGTATTTTACGGAATTACGGCTCCTTTTGTCCCATGGAGCTGTAATTCCGTAAAAGTTACCAGTTTTTACTAGCTTTTTCTAATTTTATCTATTTGACTAAATTTGACGGTTTAAGTAAAGTTTTTGTTATAATCAAGATATGTTCTGCGGTTTTCTTATGAAATAAATTAAAAATAATCAATATAACTTGTTAAGTAAAAACTGAACTTACATAATTTTACATAATTTTATATGCAACGATTGTCGGTATATGACAGGGATTTCATACTGTCTTCTGATGCTAAATAGCGCAGTATAATTTGGAACTGAGTCTCAGGTGAAATAGAATCGCGAATAAAATATTGTTTAATAATAGTTGGTCCAACTATTACTATTATATTAAATATTTAAGATAGCATTCTAAAAGTAATCTACATATTTTTCTGTATCTTCGGTCAACATTTCCTTAATAATATAATAATTGAGTACAAGGCTAATAAGAGTCAAATATTCAAAATTAAAAATTTGAAACAATGCTAATGTGTATTGACATAACTATATATATAATAAAATATAAAAAATATAAAAATTAACGTAACACAAATTAAACATCAATAAATTATATAAAGTGTTGATTAATATGTAGATAAATCATATGATTACACACTGTTTATTCCACAGTATGATATATTTCTGATAGGTTGAAATTCTTATTCTCTGTCTTCTGTTCCTTTTATTCTGCGAAACCCCTTATAGTCTTACCACCACTGCTTGCTACTAGAGTACCTATACCTATACCTCATTATAGGTACTCTACTTGCTACCCATTGTAGACGACCTCTAGCATCATTGATCGTTTATAATTTTTTTATTAAATTTTTTTATTAAAATATTTTTATTTAAATATAATTTAATAAAGTATGTAGCATAGAGAATTTATTGTACTACAAAATTAGATAGGGTTAGGAGGCAGGCTCTTTCATCCATTTCTCACGATAATGTTTATGTTTCTAAATAGCACATGTTGATTATTGAAAGATTTGTACTTGTACTTTCAAGGAGTAATCATGTATATAATATAATTATAAGAGCGTGTCACTGCAAAGAGATATTGCTTAATATCGTAAATTTTCGTACTTTAAAGTTGAAACTGAGAATAGCCTCGCTCTCTCTACCCTACATCTCAAGTATTAAAATATGAAATTTATTTGTCAACTTTATTATAAAAAAAGCTCATTATAATAAATGAAACAAAAACAATATTTAAGTTTATAATACATAAGAAAAATGCAAATTAGTATGAATAAGAAGAACCAAATAAGGTGAATGAGAGTACAATGTGATCAATGCAGAATTAATAAATATAAAAATTTTTACTGATTTATTTACTGAATTATTTTGACATCATCCATGTTAATTGAATGTTCAACTTTCTTCAGAATTCTCCTCACACACCAATCAGTTGTATAATTCGTGTACTCGTCAGTACATCAAAATGTACTTCAAAGAGGATTTCAAAGAGTCAAAAAGTTCAATTGACATGGATAATATCAAAATAAAAGTTTTTGTATTATTTGCGCATTTGCTATTATAATAAATTACGTCGTACTGTACTTTCATTTACTTTATTTAGTTTCTATTGTTTTTAATTTCGAGGTCCATATCAAAGTTGTTTTTTTTTAGAGATATTTTAAATAAATATACATAAATTTTTATATCTGGATGCAGTCTCAATCGTCATCAGAGTCATCTGAGTTGCGTCCCTTGATGGTCTTGGGTTTGGAAGGTCTAAATATAAATGGCTTCTTGCCAGTTTCTGACGATTCTAGATCATCATCATAATTGATCACGCCAGATTGTGCAAGACGGCACTGTAATGTTTCTGTAGAGAAATCATCACAGTTTCCTAATTCAGTAAAGCCCACGATATAATCCTTGGTTTTACCATTCACAATTAGCGCAATTGTAGGTATAATTCTAATACGTAACCGTTCTATAATGCATAAATATATATTATTAACATAATTAAATATATTTTATATTACTAAAAATAATAAAAATATGTGAATAATACCAGTCAAAAATGGACATCTTTCAACGTTTAGTTTGCAAAATCTTGCTTCAATATGTTTCTTTGCAAGAATCTTGAAATGATGATCCACTATTTTACATCGTGGAGAATCATCTTTATAAAATAAACAAACAATATTCTCTGACTTTTTAGATACATCGAAAAAATCTTTCTCATCATATAACTCAGCATATTCTCCATGACCCTGTAACAATATGATGTTATACATATCTTATACATTATTTAATATAAATTGTTATACAATTTAACATAAATTTATATACATATTCCTAATATACACACATCATGCTTAAGAATTCTACTAAGAATTAAATATTCTGAAACATGTCAAGGCACATTACCGAAACTAGCCAATCCTGCTTCTGTTTTTGCATTCGTTTCAGCTCATTCAATCTGTGTGCACGTATTTTTTCATAATCACTGATGTCCAAGTTGTCTAACTTTTCTAATTCTGCATCTAACTGTTGCTCAACATGATTGGCAACTTCTATGACTTTCTGCTGAAGTACAGTCTCCATATTGCTATTAATTTGGAAAAATAACATATAAATATCTGAGTTCATTATTTTTTCATAGATATATTATAGATAAGATACAAAAAATTACAATTCAAAATAGCTTTCCATATATATAGTGTAATTGATAATATTAAGCATAAAATAATTATATTAACATTAAATATAAATAAATATATTAATAATAAGTACAACTAAATATAAATATGATTGAACAGCGATATTTACCCAGAAACGTCTCAGCTCCAATTTTGATAAAATTATACTCATTCGGCGCGTTTTTATACGAAACGAAAGAATCTGGCAAAAAAAAATATAATTGTCTCGTAAAACAAGATTATTATGGATATAACAGGTTTTGTAATCTCAATAGTAGTAAACTTATGACTAATATCTTGCTTTGCTGCAGTCTTGAAAAAAGTGAATCTGATAAAAAAAAATGTTTTGAATGAGCATAATTTTATAGATATTGAAGCTGAGCCGGGCTTGCTACATAAATACCTTCAGTGATAACTTGACTTGAATTCGCTACTTCACAATCCAAGGCACTTCTTAACCATATATAGAAATGTCACGAAACAGAGCTGTTTACTCTCAAATGAAGGTGCTGACGATTAAAGGCCGCAGCACAGACTTTTGCATAACGCATAAACCATATACATAAAAAGTTTGATTGGTCCATTGACTCATGCATAAGAAAATGGGCCAATGTAACCTTATTCACATGCGTTATGCAAAAGTGTGTGCTGCGGCCTTTATTCAAGTCATGATGTAACATGATTGAGGTTAGGACAGCCGCGAAATACTGCGCTGCGAGCATGCGCTGCGGTTACATTTTTTTTATGCTCTGTGGTTACATGCGCATGCGTTTTAGGTCTTATTAGGAAATTCGATGAAGGCGGAGTTAAAGTCACTAGATTTATAAAGGTTGCTTTCCATCTACAACACAGCAATCACCTCATCTTTAATGCGTCGTATACAATACACGGAATAAGACGTAAGAGTAAGAAATTGATTAATAACAATTAATCATTCTTCTCACATTCGACTGTGATTGGTCAATTTCTTACCCTTACTTCTTACTCCATGTATTTTAGACGACGCATAATGCGTGGTCTACAATGGGCAGTAGCAGTAGTGGAAGGAGTAGGCGTAGAAATCAACAAATCATAGTCGAATGTGAGGAGGACAATTAACTATCATTGGTCGATTTCTACGCCTACTCCTTAAGGACGATGCTGGAGAGACGGCCGAACTTAATCGATATCGATAAAACAGATTTTTAATTCCAATTAAAATATTACATATCTCTGTTACATACATCAAGAAAATATTTACAAACATTAAGTAAAATATGACGTACATTTCTTGTTCTGCTATATCCTATATATCACTTGAATGTGAGGTTATGTCACTCAAATCGTATTTCTCGTGCCATTTCTTTTGTAAGCTTTAAAATCATAATTTGAAGGTCTCATGATAATCTTATAAATTAGTCAAATTTGGAAAAGTCTTTTTTGTTTGGATATATGCTTGCATTAATTTGTATATATATGAAGAAAGAACCTACATGATAATTTTTGGGGGATTTTCATACCGGTTTGGACTTTTCCAAATTTGTTTGTGTTTTCCCTTTTATTTTGGAAAAGGATTTTTTATTCTGTATAAGGAAAACGAAATGGCATGAGAAATACAAAATGAGTGTTCCGTCGGTAACTCCAGCATCCCTTAATCCACTACTGTTACTGCCCATTGTAGACCACGCATAACAATTAGCGAACGACAAGGATAATTTTATTTATTTTTGAGGTGTTGTACTTAAACTGTATAATTACCATTAAGAAAAATATTATATATAATACAAGGTTTTGATAAACATAAATATATGTATATTTGGCACTTTTACTTATTTAATAAATATATAATAAATAACAGTAATCACGATTACATTTTGATATAAATAGGACCAACATGGATTTAAAAAAGATCTTTAAGGATCATTGATTTTAATTGTATTTATTATAACTATCAGGCAGTAAATATTACAGATTTTATTTTTAGCTTCGCATTGATTGCTTCTTGATATTAATAACATTCTATTTATTAGATGAATAATTAAAAACTTAAATATATAAATTGGGTATTCAATAAAGCAGAAAATATAACTTGAATATAAGAACAGCAAAGTAATAAAATTTCGATATTATATCAACATAAAACAGTAAACAACAACAATTTTTTATAATAATATGTATAAATGTCAGTACTATCGAGAAAATTTTAATTGGATATATTGAAAATGATATGAGGAAGACATTTGCTACACAATATAATAAAAACAAAAATTCACCAAAAATCATGTTCAAATAATATACATATACACAAAGAATGAAAATATAAACAATATTCAATAATCATGCTCTTTTAATGATAAAGGTTTCGCATTTATTCATATTTCATAGTTGCATGTTTGCAATAAAATGAAAGAAACTTTTTAGAAACAGTCATGTGTTCTTTCTAAAAGTTTTTTTTTATACTGCATAAATGTTAGTTAAATTAAGTTTGAATACAGCAAGCTAAATTAGGCCTTTATATAAAAATGCAATTCAAGTTTTATTGCAAAAAGTAGTAATGCTATTCACTTTCTGTATTAAATCAATCATGAATTTCATAGATTATGATAGAAATTTCCATAATTTAGGATAGAGAAAGAACGAATACCTGATTCGTACAGAAAAATCAGTATATAAGATATTTCGTTGTGAATGTGATCATAATAACGCTTAAAAATTGATTCCTAAGACCATTTTGAGAAGAAAATTTCCAAAATGTTGAAGCTATAATACTTTCTGAATTATAAGTACATAGACCTACAAAAAAAATGAAATTTATAAACCAAGGCCAAAATTGAGCGCTTATAAAAGATAATATATTTGAATAAACTTCTGTAACAAGCGGTACAAGTTTCGATTTTATTCGGTTCAGCTGCTTTAAAACAATATAAAATTATATACAATACCAGTTCTAAATTATATCAAAAGTTAATAATACTATAAGATTAAAGGGCCATCTTTCTCTTCTATAGTTAACAGTTTCTATATTATTATCTAATATATTATCTTACTTATTTCAAATTTTCACTGTCTTCGCTTTTCAGCACATATATTCTCATTATACTCTAATATGTATCTATCATTAAGTTTGTTATAAAAGTTTGGTTAACTAACTATACAATAAAATAAATAGAATTAAAGGTAAATATTTAGATTAGGGGAGTCAGCCTCAATGATCTTGACAACATATGTCGAGGTTAAGGTCTTTAGAGCAGATTCCCCTAATCTAAATATTTACCGAATTAAAAATTGTGAGTACATGAAATCTGACTTTACTATATTTTCATGTGATTATCAAACTAACAATAAATATAAAATTAGCGAATCACTTAAAGTTCAGGTGCGATTAGTGTAATACAACACAAAATGTCATCACACCTGAATGCATGAACTTTAGAGAAGATATGATTCGCTAACTTTAAATGCTTATAATTAAAAAAAAACTATTACGGCCTCAACATTTTAATATTAAGATTTTCGTCTTAAAATGATTTCAGGAATTTACTCTTAAGCGTTATTATGACCCTTACAGGGCACTCGGTGACAAATAATTGATGACAAAGGCAAATTAAAATTAGTGGATCTTACTAATTATGTGGTCATAATAAAGACTGAAAGCTCTTTAAAATTAATAAATACGTTCGAGGAGACGCTATTAGCACTATTTGTGTCATTCTATCTACATAGTTTAGACACAAAACAAGGATAGAATAATACAAATAGCGTTTAATACAATAATAATACAATGTCTCCCTGAACGCATCAAGAGACAATGTATATGCAATGACCATAATCCCTAACGACTGATAACAATAAATATCAGCTATTAATATATCAATATTTTAATTAGATATCGGCTTTTATCAAAAAATTTACGATCTTTTTATATAAATAAATGTGTGATTATATGTTAAATGACTTTAATTGCAAAGAGTACTATATAACTATATGTATTTAAACTTGAAAAATATGTGTGCATATATAAAAGTAATGATTGTTCTTAAGTAATTTTTAATTCATTTTTTGCTACTTTCAAAAATTTTTTTAATATGATCGAAGAAAAGGAATTGTAAATAGAAATTTGTAATATTTTTAGATATCAACTATAATTAATAAATAGATTTATAAATGGTCTGTAGTGTGTAACCTTAAGGAAGGTAAAAGAACTATAAATGCTATTATAGTTCTTTTCTTAATTTCTAAAAATTAGATACTTAAATTATGATATTACATTTATGACTTCAATATATTTTTTTCTTTGATCACTATATGAAACATAAATATTTGAAAAATAATGTAAAGTATTTTTTAGACTTACTGTTCTCTAAAGAAAAAAATGATCATACAAATATTTAGATTTACAAGCCTTTACTTTGCAGTCTCAAATGTTTCATAGAAGACGCGCGCGCGCGTATGCAAAAGTAAATATATTATAATCAAACATTTTTTGTTATTTTAAAATTTTTCAACTACCGTCTAATAAATTTGTTCAAATATATGAAATGTATCTGTCACTATCTTGAAAAGTCCTTCCAACATGTTTATATTTTCTCATTGCTTCAACAAAATTATCAAGCCCTGAGAACATTCGACACAGTAGAAAGATCACCTGCAAGATTCTAAAATTTTACTGAATAATACCTAAAATGTACATTTGCATTTTCAAAATGTATTTGTAGATAAGAAAGTTTTTATAGGCAATGATAATTCGAAATTTTCATTCATTGGAATTTTTAAACATATACAAGATATCGCTATTTCTTTGAATCCCTTGGATCCATATCACTTATCCATATTTTGAGATGTGAAATAACAATAGTATGTCGCATTGGTGCATTTCAATGCACAGGAATGACTTTGGGGGGATACCGCCAAGGGCTAGTTGCAATTAATTTGTTTGCTGAATATTTACATTGAACGAATTAATATCTCTAGTCAGCCTTGCGTGGCTTACGTTTGCGAACGTTAGGACTACTAGTATCAGCTTTACTATCTTTATCTGTCTCACTCGCTTCTACTTCTTTCGTCTCAGATTTCTTTGTTTCAGATTTCTTTGCTTCAGATTCTTTCATTTCAGGCTCCTCTGTTTCAGATTCTTCTTCATCTATTAAATCACCACCAATATTTTCTACAATTTCATCCTCGTCTGAATTTTTCTCTTGAGTAGCACCGTCTGTTGCAGCAGTCTGTTTCATCTTACCTTGTTGCTGTGACGGTGGAAAAAGGAAGTCAACCAAGCACACAATAAGCTACAATTATAAATACAGTTAACATCACCTATTTATCAGATATATATAAATTTTATACATCATAATGTAAAATGTATCACTCTTACCAATCCTAATATTGTGCCTGAAACAACTGTCGCAGCAGCAAAAATCAAGTAAACACCCCATACAGGTACCCCAACATCTTCCAAAAGTTGATTGTGGATATTCTGTGGAAAAATAGTAGTGTTTCATTGAAATTTTTGTAACATAATATAATTTTGTGTGCATGCGTATGCACGCGCGCGCGTGTGTGTGTATGTGTACACACGCATCACTTACACGTAATATTTGGGATAATTTAAAAAATTGACTTAAAAATGACATATGGAATGATGTTGGGCTTTTCCAACTAGATATTGGATCTACTTTCATCCATGTCTTTTCAGATACAAATTCGATTAATGATGATTTATCTCTTGGGCTCTTATACTGCCTAAATATCCCATTGTTTACACTAGAAAACAAAAAAAATTAATTCTAAGATATATAATTATAAAATTTAATAGAAATTTACAAAATATTAAAAAATAACTATGTAAATATTAATATAATATGTATAATATTAATATAATTTTACCATGTATATACATAACAAAATAAAATATTAGTATAATTATATACTTACTGATATATTGTAGGTAAAGCTGTAACTAAAAATCTGCCACTAAGACCTGGAGAATTTGTCACATCTATCTTTCCAACATTGATGTTTAGTTTCTTTTTGGATAATGCAAGATCCTCCCAGACTGGTTCAAGTGCTCTACAAGCTGGACACCATGGTGCATAACTAATAAATAACACAATATATTAAATTCTAAAAATTATATATATTAATCAGATTTTAATACATGCATATATATATATATATATATATGCATGTATTAACACATACATATAATAATCATAAAAATTTTAATGTATAAATTTTTAGACAATATATATGCTATCAACTATAAAATATACATATATATTGATAAGAATAAATCTAACTATATAACTTTATATTCCACATATTCTTTACAAGAATACTTCTATAATTTATTGAATCTGTTTAATTATATCTCTTTGGAACTAACAGTAGATTTATTAGATTTATGCAATGATTGTTTGAATAACGAACATTTTGATGAATAAAAATAATTCAGTTTTTTCTGTAAAATATATTAAGATAAAAGATACACATTAATACATTTGAATTTATTATTAGCTATTAATTTTTGTCTCAAACATTATAGCAATTGCTATTTTTACATAAAAATATAATATTAAACAACTCAATTTTCTTCACGTTACATTTGTAAATTCCAATTATTTCTTTTTAAATAAAGTTTATGTCTATTCTTTTTTTTTTATACAAATTATGTTATTTCGAATTTGTAATATTATTTAATGTCTTTTGATTAACATGTATTAAACTTAAATATCACAGTAAGTGTTATAGATTTTAGCGCCAGCTCTAAAGAGTTAATGACAATCGTCAAGGACAAATAAATTCGGGTACTTTTTGACACGACATCAACCACAATGATGTTGATGCACGGTACTTACAACTCGACCATCCACTCTCCCGTGAGCATGCGATCCCAATTATCCTCGTTCAGTTGCTCCACCAGGCTGTCCTTCGGTCGCGTATTCGTGTCTGTACTCGCGCTCGCATACGTGGACAATAATGCGACGTAAATGACATAATATACAGGACCCATCCTGATGACGTCCAACCGTCGACTTTAACCAAAACTCACCCGGCACTGTACGCCACACCACCATACACGACGCCAACACCACTTGCACCACTGACGATGCTAACTGTCCTTAACTGAGCAAATAAAACATGAAAGCTTAAGGCCAGTTTTACCAACGCCGATTAATCCTAATCGGGATCAACTGTCAACCGTAACTGGTTAATTCTACTAAACAGCAAATTCAATTGGTCAGATAACAGCCAATTAAGTAACTGGCGTTGATGAACCTGCTCAATGGGAGTTTTCCAGCAAAGAACATAAACGATACAGTGTAAGAGGGTTGCCGCACACACCTTCCGTAAGAATTAGCCAATCACAATCGAGAATTCTTTTGAATTCTTAATTCTGATTGGCTGATTCTTACGGTTTATTTCTTATGGTTTTAGGGAGTTTTTGCAATACCGTTTATCCCTGATACGGTGAACGCTAAAGTCACTTATCCTTTTCTTAATTAGGTATGAAGAAAAAACAAAAATTCTCAATTGCAAAAACTCTCTATTACGTCAGTTGTCCTAACGCTAATCATATAATTCGAAAACAATTTTTACAATAATATAAAATGTGTTCAATACTGTCACAGTAATGTTTATTTCAACATTTTAAATAGTATACTTAAATAAAATTAACAAGTATTACTATTTTGGTGAAGCAATTATTTTTTTAATTATGTATTTATTTCCCGGAACACGTCATTTTTCGGGTCTTTCACGCCATGCGTGTATCGTCTTATCCTTGTTTAACATAGTTGAACAATAAGGATAAAACGATATACGAAGCATGCAGGAAAAATGCGAAAGAGTGCTGATGCTGATTGACTGTTCGAATCACGCATCCTCTGTCCCGTATGCTGATTCTTGTATTGTGTGATTTCACTCTTTAAGATAGATATAGGTATATATTTGCAAGCAACGCGAATAGATCTTAAAACCAAAGCACCTTATAAACAAAGCAGCTCTATCTTGATTGGCTGAATTCCGATGCGCGTCCGCAATCTCAAATCTCAATCCGATCCGCGTCCACAATCCGTAGTGTGACACGGGCATTAATGGTTTTGATAGTCAACGAAAAAAGCCGGGAACAGCCGAGAATACCGAGATGGTTGCTCTTGAGCTTTTCGGGCTTCTTTCTGCATAAATGGTAGATGTGTTGATGTATATTTTATTTCTTTATATTTTTTAATCGCGATAGGCGTCGAAACTCGCAGAACATATGACGTCTCTTTGAAAGCATAGGTGAGCCTCGTGTCTCGGTGAACGAGCGTACAGTGCGAGAATCAGAAAAAGTTAATATTTTGCATGCGATTAAAGAATTTTGAGGAAGAATAACGTATATCAAGGTATATGTACATATGTTTCTATTTATATATTCCCGTAAAATTTTTGCTGATATCTTAGCCCATTGTTTGATTTGTAATCATCCAAATTTACAAATATAGAATTCTCTCGTTTAATTTTCTGAGCATATTTTGCAGGTATTAACATGTCAGCGGTATATCCGACTTTACCGAAACTGGCAGTGAGAGACAACCTCGACGAAGATGATCTCACTGACATCGACGATGAGGTATTCATTAGGGATGGGAGAAGCGGTGGATTGAAATTAGATGACGATGGTGGAGTGAAGCAGCCTCTCATGGCACCTCGTAGAAAATGCAAAAAACCTTTCAACTTGGAGAACCATAAGATCCCGTATAACATGCTTCTTGTGCCAGTGTGCTGTGGAACTGCAGCATTGATTGTGCTGTTAGGCTTAATTGTAGTCTGTATATTCACTGCAAATATATTCCCAATGCCGTTAACTGTATTGAAAAGCTGGATATCACACGATCTAAAAACTCCTGTAAATGAATCAGAGATAATTCCATGTACCTCACTCTCGTCTAATGTTTTATGGGCTAGATCGTTTCCAAAGTTAACACCTGAGGCACCTCTTAGGAGTAATGATGTTAACTCTGATGGAATTGAAGATATTATTGTAGGATTTAGCACAGGTATAAAAAGTATTATGTTTATTAATTCAACTAAATGGACGTATTTTATTATTATTGTTATTTTAATTTTGTTTTGCTCTCTTTTTTTTGTATATATTATAGTTTATATAATTTTTTATATCCATATACTATGTTGCATTGTAATTTGTAATTGCTACTTTTATTTGGTTTGCTTCTTTTACAGATTTTGGTTTGACATTTACATGATGTTTCTTAACAATCTAAGGTGAATTATTAATTATTTTCTGAATAGATTATTAATTTAATCACTTACGATAAAGATCGTTGATTTATAATTCAGGTCTGGATATGATGGATACAGAATATATCTGTACTATATATTTTGGGAATCAAACGCCGTGTCTAGGCGGCGTACTAGCGCTGAATGGTAAAACGGGAGAACCTATCTGGACACATTGGACTGCTCATTCCATACTTTCTGTTGACTGTGATGCAGATTTGACAAATGACAAGATTAAGGATTGTATCATATCTGGACGTGGTGGGATACTACAAGCTATTAATGGCCATGATGGTTCCAGTATATGGGAGATACCACTTCAAGATCTAATTTCTGAGCTGCAAATAATTTCGGATGTTTACGATGCAAGATTTATAGCAGATATGGATGGCGATGGTATTGCCGATGTAATAGCGTCGCATGTTATACAATCGGACAACATTCAAGCGAGCAATGTACTTGTGATATCGGGTAGAAGTGGCAGTGTTATACACAATATGAATTTACCAGATACAGAACAATTGTTCATAGCACCACAAATTATAGTGCATCCTGATGGAGAAAACGTATTCGTTTTAGCTACAACCAGTCAACAAGATTCTGGAGGATTATATGTAGTGTCTCAAGCTAATATATTTTATGGTGATTTGGTATGTAATTATAAAAAAAGATTTGTTAGATTTTTTTGTACAAAAAGATTGCATTTTAATTGCTACTTTGAATACTTTTGTTGCAGCAATTGCAAAAGCTCAATCATAACACTGGCAAAAATGCGTTGTTGCCACCGATCCTAATCGATATTACATCGGATGGAATTGAAGATATTGTCGCCGCTATGTTCAATTCTACGATTATAGCATACAATGGAACTACGTTTGAGCCTATCTGGAATTACACGATTCCCAATTCCGAAGTAATTAGCATTCCCATTCCCGGTTATTACAATGACGATGATATACCAGACTTTATGGTGAAGCATCAGATTGGTACTGGCTTATCCACATACTATTATACTATGGCCACAGTCATAGATGGTCGTAATGGACAGCCTTTGCTTGAGAAACCGATGGAGGATAGCTTGAGTGGACAAATGTCTGGATTATCAGTCACTGTCGACGGATTCGGTAATGATTGGTTTTTGCATTGGTCCACCGATTGTTTAAATTATGAGGGAATTAAAGAAAAATATCAGTTCTTAAAAGGTCAGAGTTTCATGTCACAAACTCGCACCGATCTCTGCTCCTTGAGATTCAATTCGACTCTTACTATGAGATTATTGGCTTTGAGTCAACATGTTGGTCCGCCTGGATTGTCGTTATACTTCTCAGAAGACTGGAAGTCGGTAGAGTTCAATAATTCAGTCGACCTACGAGAACAAGAGGAGAAGAAGTCCCATTCGCGATCAAAGATTACGAATACTTATGCAAACATACCGCTCGTTTCCGAAAGATCGCCAAAAATTCATAAAAACCATCGGAAAGATAGCATCTTCAAACACAAAGATAGTCTACTCGAGATTGGCAAATACGATTCGGACGCAGTATATGAAAACTTTGATGAGTTCAAGAGCCATAAGAAACATAATCCCGAAGATACTATAGAGAACTTGAATGTAGATCAAGCATGGAAACAGGATAATAAATGGATGGAGGATATACAGCCGGATAAAGAGTATGATAGTTTATATGAAAATGATAACGGTAACAACGAGGACGGGCAACAGAATGTAGATTACTCGCAAGGTGAGGTGCGAGAACAGAGAAGTGTTTCAGTAGATAAAGATCCATATTCGATAAATATTTCTCATAAAGAAATTAATTCAACACCTGAATCAACGATACACGATTTACAATTGGATTATGAGGAAATTAACATAGGAGAAAAAGAGGAAATAGAAAAAGAAATCATTGACAAAAAGAATGTCTCACTGAACGAAGCTGATGATATAATGAATATATCAATGACGTCAATTTCACAATCGCAGGAAGAGTCATCAACTATATCGAATAATAAATTGAATATCGAAAAGATTACTACAATACAGAATGTATCAAAGACGAGTGAATTAATAGAAATAAAGAGCACAAATATAAGTACAGAATTGCCGGAAAACACACGTACTGAAGCATCAAATGTTACTAAAGATCAAATAATCACCGATCATCCAGATGCAACTCCCATTACTAAGAAAGTCTTAGACGTGACTCGGCAAAGACACATTTATAGATATGGTTTTTCTATTAGCCAAGACTCGGATGAGGCTGATATAGAAAAAGTATTTAAACGGGAGTCATTGAAAAATCAAAATATAGGCAAGATTAATAAGAAGCAATTACTGATATTGTCGTCAACTGATAAAATTGATAAAATACGACAGAAACGAAGAACGAAACGAAATTCAAGAATTAAGGACAATCAGTCAAAAAATTTCAATGGTGTTCAAAAGCAGGCACCAACTGGTATTCTGCTGCCATCTATTATCGAATCCAAAGGAAAGACGTCGATAGATTTAGTGTTTCCTACGTTCTGGTTACCGTCGTCTGAAGTGTCTCTAATCTTGTCTCGAGCAGATGTAGAGTGCATTGACAAGAAGAAAGCATTATTAGACGATAAACTTGAGTACAAAAAAAACGACGACATCATCAGCGAATGTTTATCCGAGCGAGGCATTAATTACAGATTATATCAAGAGGCAATGGATAGGGAAAATACCAAAGTCGCGTTTGGTCAAATGACAATATACAGAATGAAACTAGAATGCGTATGCCCGGAGGATATGTTACCTAATCAAACGTGCAAAAATATTTCAACACATCAGAGCTGGCCAGAGTATTTAGGTTCTTCTGGAAATGGCTACTTTAAGTCATTAAATTAAATATTTGAAGAAACTCCAATAGCTTGTAGTTTCGAATTATATAAATTATTGATGAAATTTTTATTATAAATTGTAACGTTCTCTAATGGAGCCGTTAATGATTAACGTAATTAAAAAATTATCAAATAGTCTCATACGCTATTTGTAAAAGTATACAATAACAATTGTAATTTTAATCGTTATATAAAGTAATTTATATTAATATTTATATGCATTTTTGGGGGAAATAGAAAGAATGCAAATTAAGAGCAGACTTCCAAAATACATTTTGTCTAAAATTTTATTTTTTAATTGAAAATGACATAGTGTTCAACGTTGAGAGACTCATATATTTTAAGCTACTCTACAATGTTTTGAAAGCATACATCATTAACTTATGTCATTTAAAAAAAATCTTGACATTTGAAGTGTATTACGTTTAGAAAGACACTAGAAAGATTTAGTAAGAAACTAGAAAGACAAATAAAATGTATTTGTTAATAACTTTAGCAATTGTTTAGTAATTTTGTTAAACATTTCACATCTTATTGATTAAAAAATTGTTATTTTCTGTAATTCATGCAGTTTTCTTGTAGTTTTCTCTTGTTTTCTGAAAATTATAAATTTTGGATAAAACATACATTTTGAAAGTTTGTTCTTCAAATATATACATGCGTATTTGTACAAGAATATTGTTGCTCTTAAAACTTTTATCATTTAATTTTTAAGAGAATTGCTACAATATAATCACATATCTGTTAATTACTTACTGATAATTAAAAGTTTTTTTTTTAATGCAGTTACGAATGAAGGAGTAACTGTATGTGCCAAAAGAGACTTCGACAGTTTTTTATGCATGTGTATACAAATATATTATAAAATTAATATAATTAATGTTGAAAGTATACGTTATATAGTATACAGGATGAGTTATTTTAAATAATACACTGAAATATCTCAAACAATATAAAAGATATGGGAAAATGTTTTAAACAAAAATTGCTCAATTACTAGGGGAAAAGAAAGTGATGATTTTGGTTGACCTAGAAAAGATATTCTTAAGGTCAGATTATCAAAAATGTTTTTAATGGAGATCCTAATTTTTTTATTTCATGTTCATATAGCTGATGTCAAAATCTTTTCGAAACACTATATAATAAAATTTTTTTTCATTGAGTATTTCAGAAATTGGAGCTGAATTTCACTCCATGATAGCCTATCTGAATGTATAGAATTTTTTGCTTTTTTCATTTCTGGAGTCAAAAATAGAGGTTTCTATTTAAAATAACATCAGTTGTAACAATTACTTGATGAATGATCAAAATTAATGTAGTCAAACAGAGTGCTTCCAGCGTTGACCTGTTAACTTTCAAGTCCCATAGCTTATAAAGTACTAAATGAAGAAATATTTTATTAAAGTATTTTGAAAAAGTCTTAATGTCAGCTATATGTGAAGTAATATGGAATTTCCATTAAAAAAATTTTTGATAATTTTGATCTGAAACTTTAAGGACATGTTTACTAAGTCAACCAAAGCCATCACTTTCTTTCCCTCTAGTAACTGAGCAACTTTCGTTCAAAACATTTTTCTGTATCTTTTATATTTTTTGAGATATTTTAGTGTACCACTTAAAACGACTCACCCTGTATATTATTATAGTAATAATTTAAACATATTCCAATATTCATACAAATAAAAATATTAATCATGTGTGTGTATGTATGTGTGTGAGATATACACTCATACACACACAAGATGTCCAATATATATACATATATATATTCACATTATATACTTATATAAAATATATATATATACACATACATATATATTGTATATATATATGTTATCACAAATTGATAATCAAATGTTACATAGCTATATAATCTGATATTGATTGTATCAGCAGATACAAATATTCTATGTAACTAACAAAGATATATTCTGGTGCTATCAATTATGCCTTTTTACATGCATTTCCTATTAATTTAAAGAACAGAACAAATTTTATTATATAAACTTTCTAAATGCTATTGCTTTTTCTGGAAATTAATTAATTACATAATTAAGCTCTTCTTTCATATACATTGTTTCATTAATTACGTTTGTAGGATAATATATGTAAACATTTAATCACTGTTAAGTGTAACACAAGTATTCAAAGAATATAAAATATGTATTAATTGATCAATTAATGTTGACACTTATTCTTCCTGTATATTTTCGTTGCTATGGCATACCGTTTGATCAATATTGATTTATTAGATAAGTCTTCTTACTGCTCCTTACATCATGATTTGATTGTTACTTTTATGTGTGATAGATATTTTATTCTTATAGCTTTTTCAAGAATAGGATAAGCCAAACATTTTAAATGCAACATATAATAAGCTGTAATTAAGCACAATGCAAATTATGGCGGAAAGAAGCATGAAACGTCGTAAGATACATATGTCACATAAGTTTAACGATTAGTCGATAATTAACAATTTTTTAATGATGCATTAGCGGATTATACTTACACTGTGTGCAGCAGTAGCAATCATTTCAGATTGTCAAATACTTGGAAAACCAATCTATTTGTAAGTTTGTAATAGAATACATTTTTTAAAGATTTGAATATAAACATATGATTCTTCTAAAATTTTCTAATATTTATATTTCTTCTAGCGAACATGTGAATATTCCGAAACTCTAGATAACAAGAAATTTCAAGATTACAGGGATGATTTTTTAGTAAAATACAAGTTGTGCAGGTACTTTTTAAATTTTGGACGAATCTTTGCTTATTATTTTTATTTTAAGAATTTCTCATTCAAGTCATTTATTTAAGCACATTAAATCTTGTACATTAAAAATATTATCTTTCTATCAGAGATGTCGATCAAGTTAAGAAACTGTAATTTAAACTATGTGGTTTTACAGAATGGCTGTACAAAATAAGACAGTCGGATCTATTGGCGGAGATACATACAAACATTTTCGAAAACCAATGTTACCTTTTGTAACATCAAAAGTACAGACTACAGACGTCTCACCACACTGTTTGGAGCACAAGACTTTATATGGAATTCTACAAAGTGCACAAAGGCGATGCTATACTGCATTTTCTAAATCAAAACCGTATAAAAATGCAGAAACACAGACAGATTATAGAGAGAGCGAGGTGCAAACTGAACCTTGGGAACCACCATACAAAATTGTTTCAGGTAACAATTATATTGCAATTGTACTGTATCAAATTTATAGAATATATATCAATTAAAAAATTGGAAGAAACAAAACGTGAGAAAGAAACAAAGTTGGAAATGTCGAAATAAGAACTGTATTGTATACTAATTTTTATTTAGGTCATAATCCTGAAGTATTGACATTGGCTCATCTAACTTGGGAGCATGGATTACCCGCAGGTGTCCATGAGGTACATATTATCAACAGGATGCGGATAAAGAGAGCTTGGGAAGCCATTCTACCGCCGATGGATACACCGGCCAACATAAAAATACGAAATTCAATAATAACGGCCTTAGAGATAGACGAATGGGCATTTCGAGAGTCGGTGAGTGTTTCAAGACATAAAAGAGAATTTCAATCATTTATCTATATATATTTACATTTCTTCTTTCTCCAAGTATATGTATAATAAATAAATATAATAAAAATCTTAATCCGACTATCTAATGTAACATTTATGTTTTCTTCTTCCTTCTTTAACTATAATTTTAGGAGATTCAATTCATAATGGATTTACGTCTGGACCTGATGAGGAATCTCCTACAAAGTCGTGAATCGAAATACGAGGAAAAAGTGCAAGGTCGTTTCAGTAGACTCGAGAGCAAACTAAGCAAATATCGAGACAATCAAATCAAAGCTATCAGATATAATCTTAAACGAGATCTGCGAAAATTACATAGAAAACGTAATGAAAAGCAATCTTGTAAGCCCGATATAATTGAACGGTATATCGATCCTAAGTCTGACCTATATGCACCGCAAATGCGTTTCGGTGACCATCCCCAAAGGAGGCACGAAATTTTGCAGAAGCAACTCCCAAGTGAATGTCATATTGAGCGTGAGTACATATTTATTTGTAATTAATATGCAATCGCTGCTATTCAATTCATGGCAATTGTTATTTAGAAGAAGACGCAACGCTTAATTGGCTACCCATTATCGAAGAACCAAAAGTAATTAAACATAAACCTAAACCGATAGACATCTGTATACGAGAAACCAGATGGACAGAGGAAAAATTGAAACAGCTTCATTCTGATTTAAAAGCTATTCGAATGAAAGTCAAATCTGTAGATGAAGGTCCTAGATTAGTAAGGCGTAATCATGAACAGCCGGTTTTGTCTATCACACCGCGCAGATCGGGTATATGGGACGATAAGCAGAAACAACGGGAAGAATTAGCTACATTTATACAGAAGCTTATTAAAGGCAGAGCGATACAATGTCTGGTAAATTACAAATCCGATCATTTGTTATGTATTTAAAATAGACATAAAAGAAAAGATTCCATCTTCTATAGAATTTGTATGATAGGAGAAAGAGAGATAAAATTTCATATTTATTATGCTACAGATGTACAAAGGACGCGATAGATGCAGAGAGCTAATCGAGGAATTACAATCAACTCAAGTGCTCGAACAAGAAGATTACGATGAAAAGACACATATGATTAATTTGCGACAATTACAAGATGATCAATCAATGCAGGAAAATCGTTTGTGCGAGATTCTTGATTCCTTAGAGGGGAAGACAATCTGTGGAACATTAGATTTTCTTAGCAAGGTAAATTTTGTAATCTTCTGGCGTGAAACAATTCATTCGATTATCTCCCGCATCATCTGCAGGAGTTGGTGAGATTAGAAGACGAACGTAGAGCTCACGCCTTCGCGTTGCTTGCTGAGAGAGAAAGATCTATGAGAGAAGCCGCCGAAGCTGGCAGGCGACAAGTAGAACGTAACCGACGACGAGAATTTGACGAAATGTTCAAACAAATCATAAAAGTAAATCAGGACTCAGTAGAAGCATACTTGGAAGACATTGTGAGAGAAGAAATCGATTGGATATCCGATAAGACTGCTAAAGAACATATTTTAGAAATTTGTGATAAAGTGGATGCTGTAACGAAACATGCCGCAGAAAAGTAAGATGATTGATCGAACATTGATAACCAATAGATAAAAAAATTACTTCATCAAAAGAATATATAAAACATAATATTTTTGCAGCTCTGATAAGTTAGCAGATGAAGAATTGGTAGCAGATATGATTTACAATTTTGTTTTACCTGAGGTGGAAAAGCACAATATGAGAAAAAAAATTCGCGATCAACAACAAAGTTACATGAAGAATGCATATGTATCACTTTATGAGAAAATTTTAGAATTACCGTCTACTGAACCATCACAAGTTGTGGATCAAAAAGTTACTATAAAAAATGAGAATGTACAAACTAGTTACATGACTGAAGATATGGTAAAAATTGATAATTTGTTTATATCGTGTTATTCTTTATATAAAATAATATCCATTATTTTTTTCAGAAACAAGATATTGAAGCAAAAAAAGTAGAACTTCCAATTCCTAAAACGAATGTCGAAAATAAAAAGCGAGTAGATTCAGAAATAGATTAAAAAATAGATTCACAAAATGATTTAATGGAAGCTTAATAATATGTATTAGAAATCAAAGGCTACTTTTTTATCTAAAGGATATATATATATATATATAATAAAGGTTAATTATTATAATAATAACTAAAAATGTAGAATTTGTGTATTAAATTTCCGAACATAATCGGATATCCATGCTATAAAAATAAACATAAAAAATATATTAACATTGTAGTTCGATTAATTATATAACATTATAATTGTAACACGTCTAAATTCTATATTAAATTTATCATATTTTCCAATATTAATCAAGTATGTAATATGTGTCATTATATCAGTGTTACAGACGTCTATGATATGAACGGAATCACAAGGGTTACTTAGCAACCAACTAACTATGGATGAATTGAATGTCTACTCTTGGCTGTCTCCTGAATCACACTCATAAATAATTCCTTGTATTCCTATCATTAAAGATATTCTCAATCAAATAAGAATCCTCTTTTTCCTTCCGTTGAAAACATAACAATTAGTAAATTAACAACTAAATTATCTTGTAGTTTATATACATTATATTCCGAGAAAATATGTTTCTCATTTTAGATTTTATAAAATGATGAATTATATAAATTGGTGATAAAATATTAAGCCAAATCGTATTGATCAATGTTTAATATGAATACAGTCTTTTATATATGTCACCGATTATATATAACTTTACATACATATAAGTATAACAAAATCAATTATACACATGTTAAAGAAGTTGTAACACTATAATTAAGATAAATGTTTTTCAAGAATTAAAGTTATTTAGTGTCATTAAAATAATATTTTGACATTATTGATTTTATTAAAAGTGTTTTAATAAAATCATACATTAATATGCATTTTATTAAAATCGTATTTTAATAAAATCTCACATTAACTTACATTTTATTAAAATATGATTTTAATAAAATGTACATTAATATGTTATTATACAACATAGTTTATTGTCCTTATTCTTTTTCAATTTCTTAATAAATGCACAATAAAATTTATATTTTTACCAATTTTACATAGCATTTATCTGAAAAAATATTTTTTAAATATATATGTTTTGTTAATATATATATATATACATATTAATATAAAAAAAAATATATATCAAACATTCCGTGCCAAGAACCACTCTTTTTTTCAGAAGAAACACACTTTTTATTTTGATTTAACATCTGAAAAAAGGGTGGCTCACTTGATATAAAATGCTTAATATATATGTATATATCCTGGATCATAGGAATCTTAAGTAAAGCACTAATAAACCCAAAAGAATACATTAGTTTACATATTGTTTCTTATAACTGGACAAGAAGCAATTTTATAAACAAAATTATTAATGTTTAAACTTTCTTACAAGTATTTAAAAGTAACTTGTAACTAGTTGAAATTTAAATGTACTGAATGTACAATGCAATCATTATATCTATTTCGCCACAACAGTTGAAAAATGCATTTTATAAAGAGTATAATAATTCTGCGCGCAAAAACCTTTACACTTGGACTGTTAATGTAAAGAGTCAAATTAGCGCGGGCATGATGAGTCGATACGATAACCATCTAATGTAGACTTCGAAAGTAAATTCGACATAAATTGTTTGAACTTCACATCTTTTGCATCGCTCGATGTTTTCCTTTCTACTATGAGCTTGCGTTTCTTGGCTTGCAATTCGTTTGTCTGTTGAAGCGGCTCGGTATCGGTGCTAATAATATGTGTTTTCCGTTTGCGATTTTCTAACGAATCGGGATTCTGAGTTCCTTCCCGTGCACGACTCACTTCGGTAGTCAAATCTACCATCTTCTGCTCCCATTCCTCAAGGTGCTTTCGTACCTCGGCTAACAGTGTATCTTGATCATGTATCTTTTTTGCTTGTTTATGTAACTTCAAAGTTTGCTGTCGCACCAGATATTCTTGTCTTTGTATCCTGAGTCTCATTCTAGTGATTTCATTTCTCATAGACAAAAAGAACATTTTGTTCTTTTTCGTACGATCATTAATCTTTTTAAAAGTCTGGTTAAGCTTCTCTGAGCAGGTTATATTATGATTGTTGCAATGTGGCAGTGTGGAGTTATTTATGTTTCTACCATGGGAGATCATGACGCCACCAGGTAAATCATATGAATTTACAGTACCAATGGATGTGCAAATGTTGTGCTTCAGATCTGGTAGGATCTTTTCATCAAAATGTTCCATGGCCATGCTGCTTATATCCCGTAATTCTTGAAGTATCTCATGTGCTCTAGGTGGTGTCTTTGTCTCACGAATCAATCGAAGAACACGGAAAATTTCATCGATTACCTAAAACAAAAAATAGCAGCATACTTATTATTCAATAATACAACATTTGAAAGTTGAATAAGTGTAACATGTATAAAAATCTATCTCTTGGAATATACGAGAAGTATATTTTAAGGTCCTTATTTTGTAACTCTTAATAATAGTTATCAGTGCTATTACATAAAGTCTATTTTCTAGTAGTTGAACTAGTATATACTTTAGGTTTGTTCGTGTTATATGTTCCAACATGCTGTTACAATAGTTCTTACTCATTCTAACAAATTTGGTAAAAAGAGTAAGAGCTGTATTAAAAACATGTTGAAACAAGTTTGAGCACACAACAAACTAATTTAGAAATATATACGTTTCATATTTAGTACAAGCAAAAAAGACAGTTCTAGGGCAATTTAGTATATAAATAAAAAAAAACAGATTATATATATATATATATATATTATCATTGTATAGTTTATACCATGTGTAAAACTTAAGCAATGATAATGTAACAACATCATTAAAAGTTGACAGAATAAAAACCTAAAAATGTATAAATAAGAAATATTTATACATCAAGTAATAATGTGAAAATCAATTTTTTATGAGATGAAATTTATTAGGAGCCGCCCATAATTAAAGAAATAAGGAACAGAGAATATGAGATTAAGAAACAAGGAATAAGGCTAATTATACAATATGCTTTTTGTTTTATGTTTCTTGCTGTTTGTCTCTTGCCTTTTTAATCAAGAAGGCAAGAGACAAAAAGCACATTGTAGAATTTCAACTTACAAGAAATATACTATGGAATATACAGTTTATAACAGGTTAACACTTTTATTCTATTTCTTATTTCTTATGTTTTTGATTGTGCTTACCTTTCCTGGTATAAAGCAACAAACGTTCAGATCAACGTATTTGATAAAAGTCATTGATAACATAGAGATTCTCGTTTCTATTGCTGTCAAGATATCGCAATGACGCGCGAGAGGATGGCTCCGTCGCTCCGACTCCCTTCTTGGCAGCTTGCTTTTAACAGTGCGAAGGCATTGTGCATGATATTTCTCCATGAGGTTGAAGCCACGATTGAGCAGCTTCTTGCAGATTCGATCAAACTGTCTGCAAACCTAAAAAGCACATTATAAAACCTGTGCTCCGCGAGATATACATACGAAGAAGTGAATTAAGAGAATCCTCCTTGTGGGTGGGCACTTACAATCCTATATTTAGAAATTTCATCGTAGGAGAGGTTAGATAAAATCGCTTCCAAGCAAACATCAGGGAGATTTATCAGTTGCAGATGAACATAATTGTTCGTCTGTTGCGCGGTAGAATTATATAAACGTTCGTTAACCATATCACCTGTTCCTTCCCATTCCAAGGACGACGCGAAATGAACTCTTTTCATCATAAAATCCACACCGTGACCGTAGATTGACATCAATTTACACGATCAACTGCTCTGAGGTGCCACGGGGTCCTACACCAGAACCATGAAGTAGAACTCAGAGTTCAGACCGTTCTACACAGTTCTACAAACTTCGATGACCTATAAACATAACATAAGGTGCGTTCCGAAATGCACTGAAAATCTATGGCTATATCGCTATATATTCAGCAAAGAATAAAGAAAGGAAACTTTCCAATAAGCGATACTGTATGACCGTCACCTCATCTCTCTCTCCTCTCTTAAGCCTTGTGTCCACGATGCTAGAAATCGGTCCGAGATCTCGGATGAAGAAAGAATTAACAAATCACATTTGAACAATTTGGTCACATGACCAATGTAATTGGTTAATTTTTCCTTCATCCGAGATCTCGGACCGATTTCTAGTATCGTGGACACAAAGGCTTTAAACCCGTTCTACAATAAGTCGGGAGCCGTTGTCATATGTCGTGCCGTAAGAAATTGGCCAATCATGGTCGATTGTTTTCAACTGTGATTGGCCAATTTCTTACGGCACGACTTACGACAACGTCGACAATGGGTGCATCCAGAAGCACGACCGCTCATTGAGCGCTCAATAAGCTCTTGTACCTGTTTGGTTTATATTTTTAGATCTAATAGAATATGCCAATCAGATAAAAAAGCTCATTGAGCGCTTAGTGAGCGGTCGTGTTTCTGGATGCACCTAAGACTCCCGACTTAGGGTCTGCGCACAATAGGAGAAATATTAGGAACAGATATTAAATATAAGAATTTTAACCTATCAGAATTGTGTACTGTGGAATGTGCGCTTTCTGACAGGTTAAAATTCTTATATTTAATATCTGTTCCTAATATTTCTCCTATTGTGCGTAGACCCTTATTGTAGACCAGGCCTTAGGTTTCTCTCTGGTGTAAATAAAGTAAATAAACAAATTAGCGCAATGAGCGGAAACAGATGTAAAACTCTAATTTGTACGTTTATGGGTCTGTTTTTTATTCCTGCACTATCTAAACTAATGCGCACGGTGCAATAAGTTAAAATGAAACAAGCGTATATTTGTTTCACTTCAACTTATTGCACCGTGTGTACTAGTTCAGACAGTGCAGGAACAAAAAACAAACTAGCTGCATCAAACGGTCAGCTGACAGTTCCGGTGGATTATTGAAAGCTGTTTTAAAAATATTGTTCTAAAATAGGAGGGTTAAAATATCCGTCGATTAATTCTTTGTTCGTAAATACGTATAATATTTCTATGTGAAAGAGAAAAAGAAAATTTCAGTTTCCACTTTGTTTACATGACATCACAACAGAGTAAATGCGAAGTATCTCGTCAAAGAAAAGATATACGATAGCAAATATTTCGTTCACCACGTATCAAGGATGGCACTGTCTTCGAAAGACATCGGGAAATTGTTGGATCTCCTCAATGAGGAAAACTTGGATACTATCTTGGAGACCTTTTGCAACCAACTACATCAGAGCTTCCCTAAGGAGGAGCGCTTCAAGGTTGGAACAGTACTGCTGCTGCAGTTACAGCAGGTTGATCTATTGCCTAAGCACACTCAACGTGTTGTAGCATTAACGCTGCTGTTCGACCTATATCGAGGGGAACCGTTAGCTTTTACTCCTTTTGCTTCTGTATTTGTACAGATGCTAAAGTCTCAAGAAGATATTAACAACGGAAGCTCAAAACCATCCAGCCACACTGGTCACATACCATTCCTGTCAAATTGTGAGAAGAATCTACTTGTCAATTTGATGGGATACAATCAGAAGGATGTTATGAAGAAAACGCCACGTCAGATTGTAGATGAATTCTCATTTTCCACTGTGCCATCTATCGATCTGACCAATTTGCAGCTGCAGTTGGCAGAACATCAGTCTGAACTGCCAACCGTCAGTAAATGCGGAAATCCAATAATACTGCCTGATATGGATCACTCCAAAGGAACAGAATATGACGCGGCCACAGTAAGAAATATAATAGAAGATCTTGCTACTGGTGATCCGCCCCTATGTAGACAGAGCTATCGTCCAGAGTTTCTGAGGCTTGTACCACCAATTTATCATTCTATCAATGAGATTGCTTGGTTCCATGTCACGGAACCAACTCAGTTTACAGTCGAGTACGACCCTAGTATGTGCGTGTCAAACTGTGTCAGCTTTGAGGCACGTAAACTCATGGGCAAAGCCTTCAAGAATGTTTTAACACTGATGCAGCAACAAAATTTGATCGGTGAATTGGAAAAAGATCCGAAACTCGTTTATCATATTGGACTGACTCCGCCCAAATTACCAGATCTGGTTGAGAACAATCCTCTAATTGCCATAGAGGTTTTACTAAAACTAATGCAATCCAGTCAGATCACAGAATATTTTAGCGTACTGGTGAACATGGAGATGTCCCTTCATTCCATGGAGGTTGTGAATAGATTAACTACCACGGTGGACCTACCAACGGAATTTGTACATTTGTATATCAGCAACTGTATATCCACTTGCGAGACTATCAAAGATCGCTACATGCAAAACCGATTAGTGCGACTTGTTTGTGTGTTTCTGCAGTCTCTGATAAGAAATAAAATCATAAATGTGCAAGAATTATTTATTGAGATTCAAGCATTCTGTGTTGAATTTAGTCGTATTAGAGAAGCAGCCGCGTTATTTCGACTTCTAAAACAACTTGAATCTGGTGATACCGGTGGACTTAATGCTCCACCTGCAAGATGTAGAACTGATATGTGTTAAAACATGTAACTATATTTATAGTGTCTGGAACATTTATGTAAAAAAATACAATTAAAGAATTTGTTAATTAAAGTACACGATAAAATATAATGTTTAATAGGAAACATTATTTTGTATTTATTAAATTCCAATTAGATGTATACCTATATTCTTTGTATATCTAATCAAATGAAATAATACTGAAAAATTATATTATTAACAATATTAAGTGAAAATGAATCAAGAAGAATTAAGGATCTTGATGTCTAATTAAGCGAGGTCTCGATAGTTAAATTGATAAGACTTTAAGAGATCTAGGTTCTTTCGAATTCCAATTGATATTTTTCACCATAAATTTTTTAGAGTATTTTTGAAGATGTTTATTATTTACCTAGAATCTCAGACTTCGAAGCCATACTTTTTCAACTCTTGGGTACATCATTCAATGTATCGGAATTATTCTATGTGAACTTCTGCTCTTCGAGGAGACCATTACAGGATCTTTAGATCCATTTCGTCGCATGGTACTGTGACCTTTTATCTTTTACATTAGGTCGGACGTTTAAGTAAGAAAAATTAAAGAAGAAAATACTCATGAACAGTAATATTAAATTGTTTGTCAATTCAACTTGTGATATTACATACTCCGGCTTCACAGTTTAAGACCATGTTTCAAAATTAACAAATAATTGGCACGCAATTTTACTTGAACTTAAAATTCATACAAAAATATCATTAGACACCCTCCTTGATCGAAATGGTTCTCTTCACTCATTTGTTTATATTATTAAGCTTTATATAGCTATTACTAAGCTATTGATCATGTTAAAAATACTATTCAATGTAATATATAGTAAAAAACATTATCTTATTTAACAAAACATTGAACTTGTCTTAAAGGAAATCTTGGTTATAAGAATTCATATAATTTTAATGTTGTATGTAGGAGTGAATATAAGTTCATTGTATGAAGTATTGAGAGTAATATAATATATTTGCATAAAATACTAATCTATAATTTGACATATTTTTCTGTATTTTTTGGTGAAGTTATGTAAAACATTCTATCGTATAATAAATACATGTCTTGCAATATATATATATATATATAAAAGTAATTTATAATTGTATAATTTTTATGCATTTGTATTTACTATGCATTCTAAGCTTCCAAGTACAAAAGAAATTAATTATAATAATAAATATCGCAATTGATACATATTTTAGTTTCATATTTTCTGAATAAAGATCTTGTTTTTTAATATATATATATAAGAAGTAATGAAAAGTTTTGTCGCATAGGGGTAGAATGGACTAAAACTGAGAAGAAAAGTCCTCTATTATTTTATAATTTTCGCAATAGTTAACGAGATATTAATTTATAAAAATATCCAAATTTTTTTCGCCACCGCCAAATGCAAGCGCGCGACTGAATAAGACCGCCCAGCAAGATGCGCGGCGCGATATATTGGATATTTTTATAAATTAATATCTCGTAAACTATTGCGAAAATTGTAAAATGGTAGAGGACTTTTCTTCTCAGTTTTAGTCCAATCTATCCCTATGCGACAAAACTTTTCATTACTTATCAAACACCCTATATATTTCATGATGTTGATTGGTGTATAATCGGTAAGCTTTCATTTTAATATTTATAGAAATGTATTATAAAAAGTTGAACAAAAATTTATTATATGCATTAAACTTGTATATAATACACATAAAATGATATATGACAAATCTCACAAACTTAAATTACAAATGTCGACACGATAAATGTCTATTATAAGTTAATATTTTTATATAATTAATAGATCTATGCATAATTTTATACAACTCGAACATTATTCAATCATGGTATCAATAATGACATGATACAGCGATAACCCACAAACCTTCTGGTAATGTTCAGACATCTTTTATGAACAAAATGATATAGATTGCGACAACTTTGATCAACATATAATTGATACAATTTTTATAAATTGTCGTTTACCTTATTGCTGTTATTGATCTAATAAATAATTTTGTTTAGTTTAAATCATTCTCAGAGACACACGATTTATATTACAAATCTCAGGATTAAATAATATTTCACATCTTGTACATGCAACACAATTATAATACTACAAGTTATTGATGCATAAATTATAATGAAATGACTGTTAATATAACAATAAAATCGCTATCAAAATAGTTTATTGGTTTTACCTGCAAACTAACATATATACCTTATATACACCCATTGATCATATGTATATATATATATATATATATGCAAATGTACATACACATACATACATATATATACGTGTATATAAAACAATGGAATTAAATATAATTATATCGTTAATAATAATTTATACATATAACTTATTATACATAACTGATTCATATATGTATTAAAAATGGACATTATTTTGCAATTTTCGAAGTGTCTTGCATTTTTAATCTGCTAATATAGTATAAAACGAAAAATACGTGATATTTTACTAAAGCTAAGAAAATATACTACAAATTTGTTACATTGTGCAATAAATTACAATGTTTGTGATACAGTACATAGATAATATATAAAGTAGAAAACCGAAAAAAAATCTGTTCAGAACCAGCACAGAAGTATTTCATTAACGATGTTTTTATTGGTATCTTAAATATTACTAACATATAATTTTTCATATTTTTCTGGTAATAATTAAAACACCGATAAACATCGTTATTGTATTAAAGAACAATCAAACAGACGTAAAATGTCTGCATGCTGGCATAGAACAGAAATCATTTACATTTTTTTGTCCCATAGTTTACAAAATACAATTCCTGCTATCTAAATTACATTGCACGACATAACAATCTTTTACTTTTTTTTTACAGTCTTCACTTTTACTACACTTTTTGTAGTTTTATCTTTAATCGCTATCGATTTTGTTTTTAGCGGTTTCATTTGCATCTTAACATCATTCATGGACATCTTTTTCATTTTTATACTCTTCACTTCATTTTTGTCATCTTTTGTTTTGACTTTGGTAATGCTAGGCATAATTATACCGGGTCTTATGCAATTAGACCCGGTAGACTTATACTAGGCCGTTACTTTCACTTTCTTTTTCCTTTTTTTCTTCTTCTTATCATGAAGTAGTTCTTTTTTTGCTATACAAAAGCGGCAGTACCAATCTTCATCTTCAGCAGGTGGAACTTGCATACCGACACACACCCTGAAATATTAAAAAGAAAGTAGTAAGATATTTTTACTAATTTCAACGTTATGCGGTGTAAATTATAACAAGTTATTTACCAGTGATACCAAGCGTCACAATCATCGCAACCGATCATTGGCGAGCCATCATCCTGATTGCCGCATGCGGGACATATCCACACTTGTCGACCCCCTCGATCCTGGAACACTCATCTCAGGATAAACGGAACTCGATAAAAATTTTTATTTAAACCCAACCCATCTCATGATATTCATTCTGGAGTTTTGGAAAATCATTCAAACATTTATCAACGTTTGGATTCCTTATTAAAATATTTGTTTTAATGGAACATGTTTCTTGATAACGTACTGACTCTATAAGAATTAGTCAGCAGACTTTAAGTCAAGATATTTTGTCATGCTGTCCATGGACATTCTCTCTTATCAAGAAAAAATATTTTAATAAAAAAACAAGATACTAGTCGCTTATAATACTTTCTTATGAAATTCCCTCTTAAATAATATGTGAGACTTATGTATCTCAATGAAATAATGATTTATGATAACATGAGTCGGAGATGAACTTGTCTCTTCTTTTTTAATATTCGACATATCCTTTAAACCATAACTAGCTTTTTATCTAAATCACTCCTATATATAAGGCATCTAGCGTGCGCATTATTTCCGCATTTATATTTTTGCAATATACGTATCATGTTGCAACTAACGTATTATGAAATATGAAAACTAATTATCCATAGCATCGGCGTATAGAAAATTCCTTGCAATGTTCTTTAAAAGAGGTGTAAAGCGTACTCACCACAGTAGTGGTTGGTGTTGTAGGCAACACGTTCCTGCCATTTTCTTTGTCTTCTTTAGCATCGTCCTTTTTAGGAACTGGATCTGCTTTCACCTCTGTACCGTTAAAACCGTTGGTTATATTCCTAACGGGTCTCTCATGCTAAATGTTTTTATGCAACGTGCAAATCTCATGCAATGGTTTGCTTTTACATTTTTTATTACATAATTTTCTTAATATTTTCTTTACTGTCTGTTAGTATATTACTAATAAATTATCTATCAATAATCACAAACTATAAGTGAAGAGAAATGAATGAGAAATCATTCTCATTATATCTTGAGTTAAGTCAATTCTTATAATATGTTTTAAAAATAAGAGACGTAAAATGTGACATTAGTAACTGATAAGATACATGCTCTCTAATGCTACTTAGTTAACAGTCAAGCAGCGAATTCAGTAGTGAGATACAAATCTTAATTGCATCTTGTAACTATTTGTACGTGAAGAATATATATTTGCGCTAATGTGACTGCATTTGCTAGATAAGAAAAATTAATGAGAAGCATGGGCGTATTATTAATTAATAGAAGAAAGATATATTATAAAAGAAATTGCTTTTTTTAGCATATATGGAAGAATAAGTTGTTAAAAATGATATTGTATATTAGTAACTGATGCTACTCGAACTTTTTAAACTATATATACTAAAAAAAAGTAGTATAAAATTTACGGTAACAATTTAGTTGAACATTAAGGATATTCTGCGTTTTAAAATTATTCGATACCAATCATGGTACATATATTTACAATAATGCCTCCATGAAATTTGCATTTATACTGTTAATGGATATTTGTTCATTAAATCTCAGTATATTATTTATTTATATGATTACATTGTAATCGCTCAAATTTGTAATGATAAGAAGAGACAAGTATATTACATTGTATGTTATGTATATACATATATATATAAACTTATTTATATATAATATTTGTATATATAAATATCTACACACATACATATACATATATGTATACAGAGTGAGACATCTAAAACAGTCTAAATAACTCGATTGTTTTTGATGACATGAAAAATGTTTCAAATGAAAGTGAAACGATTTCGTGAGAGACGTATTTTGGTCATATTGTTTTTTGTCTAGGTGGAGGCACCAAAAAGATATGTAAGTCATCTCTACTTTTTAAATAGAATTACATGACTTTTTTTACATAACATAATTTCTTTAACAATTTCTGTATATAAAAGTATGAAGATATAGATATAAAAAAACTAATAGTTTACGAGATATTTAATATTTTATGTCAACATGTGTCAGACGAAAATATAAAATACACTACTTAACAAAAAATAGGGAACACTTTCGAACACGTTCCACTTTCATTTGAAACATTTTTTATATCATCAAAAACAAGCGAGTTATTTAGATAACCTGTTTTAAATGCTTCACCCTGTGAATATGAATCGTAATAGTTGATCTATGTAAAATATATAGATGATAAAATGATGACGATAAATGTTTTCTTACTCTTAAAATGCATGATTAAATAAATTTTCTAATTTAATATTATTTGTTTTTTGTATTAATTATGTCTATATTTGCATAAATGCAGCAATTCTATAAATGGCAAACTCAAGATGCAGCTACTCAGAAAAGATTGTATATTTAAAATATTGTAAAATATATCAAATAAAAAGGAATTATCAAATGTGTGTATTAATCAATATATTCTCTCTCTAGAGAATATTATTTTTAAAATTTATTTCTCTATCATATATAAGTGTAAACTAAATAGTACTTCGTAACTAGAGGCAGACTGGCCTATTGATCAATCAGGTAAATACTCCCAAGCGGCTTTTTTGGTGAACTTCCAAGGGAAGGGACCAAGAAAAAATTGAAAACTCTTCTTGGAACCACACACAATCATGGGTGATTATGCTAAAGAGAACTTTTTTGATGCTATGCTTAATTTTGTCGACTATTTAATTTTATTTGCTGAAGATGTGCCGTTATGTTTAAGTACTTTAAATAAAAATTGCTATTTATTACTATTTAAGTAAAACAAATAAATATATAAATATAAATATATATGTATATAAATAAACATAAATAAACAAATAAATTGCTATTTATTTATTTGATCATATGCATAGCACGTCTCAAACTTGTTTCTTAAAACATGGGGTCCTTACTATCATTTGTTCAATAACATTTTTAGTTCCAGTCCGCCCCTGTTTGTAACTTCTATTTGTCTGTAACTAGAGATTATTTAAACTTAATATTTATAAAAATGTCTTTTCTGAAAAGCTCTCTGTATAAAATAAGTTTTGCGAGGCAGAATAGTAAAAAATAGTAAAAATAGAATAGCAAAACAAGCGTTTAAGACTCAATTTGCGAAAATTAAGAATGAAGAAATATTTAAGATTTAATATAAGAAATTTAAGTATAAAACTTAAAGAAAGTAAGTTTAATAATGGCAACATAAAATACACAATAAGTCTAAATATAGCTATAAGAGAGAATGTGTACTACATTTATTATTTGGACAACATAACAATGTATCAAAAGAGTGTGATTTAGGGGAAAAAGGGAAATATGATACCGTCACCACAAGACGTAAATGCATAGATAGCATGAACAGGAAATTGGAATATTTGGATAGGTATTTAAAATAATATTGATGGGTTGGGTTCATCTTATTATAGATTAAGACGTCAATAAAATATTTGCGATAACTTAAGACAAATTACTCTCAAATTGGTTTTATATATGAAAATTATTGATTTTCTATAAAAATTTAATTTAATCAACTTTCAAAATTTTATTATCTATTAATTTATTTTTAATTTATAAAAGAAATTTTTTTATAATTCCAATCATATTTTTATACTTTTCATGTAGAAATAAAATAGTTTTTCTTCTCTATATAATTTGGAAATAGCCAAACAGGAGTGCTAATATTTTTGCGTTTTGAGAGATATATTAAAAATGTTCTAAGCTTTATTTTCTATATAAATAATTTAATCATAAATTCAATTTACTTACTTGGTAAAATTTTATAAAGTTTCTGTATAAAATATTTCCATTCTAAGATTTTGAATAGTGATGTAAATTTTAGTGATCTTTAGTATGTAAATATCATAAGAAATGTACTTACAAAATAATATGGTGGTTGTTGTGGCGGCACTAGAGGATTCGGGAGTTTAGTAGGATTGTCAAACTGAGGTGAAGGTATTGGCTCACTTTGAGATAGATTTTGGAAGTTAGATTTCTTTGCTCGAGGAACTGATGCAAGTGGCGCGCTAGTAAGAGAGAAACAGTCTGTAGGAAGAGCAAGGCTTCCATCTAATATTCCCTCCTCTGTTTTCTTACTTGCTGACTTTTGCTTTGGTGGTCGTGTTACTAATGCCGATATTTTTGCCAATTCTGGACTAGGTTCCCGCTTGATTTCTTCATCGGGCTTTTTCACAAGTGCTTTAATAGTTCTGAAAAAATAACACAATGTTATCTGTATGTCATGACATAATATAATAAAATTTCTTCGATAAATCGATTACACACATTGAAAAGCTAAACAAATTTATATTATAATAATATTAAATTGCAAATACATATATTTATTAATAAGAATTTATTTATGGCTCACATTTTCTTCATAGGGGCATTATCTGGAGTTGCTGGTCTAGGAGAAGCTGTACCTAATTTTAACGTGATTTTTGGAACAGCTTCTGGATTCTTTTCTTCCTTCTGTAATAAAACATATATAATAATTTAATTATTGCTATTTACTATCAATATTAGAAAAATCATACAAATACCATCATATTCTTCTTATTTTGATCTTTCTCCTTTTTCTTTTCTTTTTTCTCCTTCTTTTCTTTGAGTTTTTCCAATTTCTCGCGTTTCTCAGTCTTTTCTTTCTTCTCCTTCACTTTTTCGCCTTTATCTTTGTGTTTTTCCTTCTTATCCTTCTTCTTTTTTAACTTATCCTTCTTTTCTTTTTTATGTTCTTTAGATTTCTAAAAATGATGTTATAAATTGTTAGATGTAAAAATATAATTAATATGCTCTTAATCAATTAATCTGATAATCTTTTATATGCACGTAAAAGTTATCAGATTCATTTAGAGCGTAATAATTATAATAACAATAAACATTGTATCATACATAGGAGTTATCTTTATCAGGATATTAAAAAAAAAATTTTTTAATATATATATATATATGATTGAGATATTTAACAAAATATGGTCTCCTACCGAATTCACCACATCATTCTTCTCTGTTTTTTCAGCTTTAAGATTTTTCGATGATGGCATTTGAACGATAGGTACTGATGGTGTAGTAAGCGTAATTGGTGCGAGAGGTGCAGACATTATAGGCGGTGCAACGCCTACAGGGAGTATCCTCTCAGGTACTTTCATGAAAGGCAATTCTTTGTTCGGTTTAAACATTTTCGTAAGTTTATTATCTCTTTCTACCACTTTCTCTTTTTCCGTCTTCTCATTTTCGGCTAGAATTGATGGAGGCGTTAACTCGGCCGGCGGGGGAATCAGTGGCTTCTCACGTTCTACAGGTTTAATTTTGGACAATGGAAAGTCTTCGGGCTTTATGGGTGGATTGGTAAAACGCGGCGGTAATGGTAAATTGGGCATGGCGGGATGAGGACCCGGCCCACCTCGTCCAAGTGGCATTGAAAATCGCGGAAACATCGGAGGAATTAAACCAGGTGCCGAAGGAAACGGTGGGAAAAAGGGGAACGGAAGTGTGATCGGAAGAATAGGCTGTATTGGTTCGGGTGCCTGCGGTGTCTTGGGCCGATCTGGTATATCCAACTCTGCCAAATCATTCAGGGGTTTTGTCTAAAAAACAGCAAATCATATCAGCATGATACATTAATATTGAAAATTAGAAACATATTAAAAGAATGTAGTATTTAATCCAATTATTATATGCTAGAAATAAAATTGACTTTACGATCGATTAAAAAAATTATAACAGTTGTATATGCAACTTTTTGATTCTGTATATATATTATTAACGTTCTATTAAGTGTATCTTACCTTTTTCGGACTGATACATTGTTTCGGATTCTTTAACTTAGGTTCTTTCTTTTTACTACTCTTCTCTTTCTTTTTTCGTTTCTGTTCCGGCACCGTAGGTACACTTAATTCGGGAGTTTTTGGCGTACTGGGTGTACCTGGTGGTGAAATATCAGCATCATCAAATATGTAAACATCTGAAGATAAACTCTGCACATCTGCCAAATCACTGTCCGATTGTATGTGCACGTCCGGTGTATGAGGTGTCTTCTTCTCTTCGCGTCCTCCTTTCGGGTCCGTGTCGTTTCGATGTACGTGCTTCTCTGCATTCTCAACATCTATGATCAACTCTGGCGAATTTTCACGCGAATCCAGAATATCCTTGTACTTGTGCGGCTCCGTTATTTCTTTGTCTTTTTCTTCACGTGGTTTCGATATTTTCTTGAATATATTCAGTTTCTGTTTATCCGGCTCTGATGGCAATTTGTCAACAGTTTCCTCCTTCTTTTCGACAGTGGGAGGGACTTCTATTGCATCTACTACCTTTTCGGTCTTGGTCTTCGGTTGTGTTGTCTTCGATGACTTCGGACTACTGGTGGTTAATTTTGGTGACGTGATCTTCGGCGTTGGTGGCCTGCTACCCGTAAGTTCTTGTAACGTGGTAGATTGTCCTTTGCCACTGCCTAGCTTTAACGGCTTTAATTTAGCCAGCTCTTTCATACCAACTAATTTCTTTACTTTGCTCTCGGCAATCTTATCTGGCTTGAATAGTTCTTTCGCGCCTTTCTTCTTCTTGTTCTCTTTGTCAAGCTTACGATTCTCAGGACCTTTCTTCACAACTTTCTTCGGTTTCTTGTCAGTTTTCAATTCGGGCGGTACCATCGGATAAGAGCTTGGTTGCGGTGAATCTGATCGAACTTGATGCGGCGTTCTTGCTTCAGGTAGCTTTCCTTCTCGCGCGGGTGATAAAAAACCAGAAGTGGTCATCATTACGCTGCTTATCTCACGTAATGGTCTACCTTCTTCCAAAATTTTCGCGCGCTTTGCCATAGGACTTTCAAAAGACACCGGATCACCAGGCCGTTTGAAAACCACTTGCGGCGACATCCTGTGAGGTGACGCATTATTCGAATTGCCTGATGATGTCCCACTGCTAGATGTCAAGTCCGCTATGCCATTCATTAAACTTTCATTTTTATCAGATATGTATTCCTCTGTAATTATAAATTAACAATATATATATATATATAATATAAATAAATAAACATATATAATTTATTACTAAAATTATTCAATAAAAATAATATAATTTATTACCTTCGGTATCTGGATACATAGCTGGTAAATGTTCATGAACGTGCACTGGTCTTGTAACAACTTCACGACTACCCGGCTTTAAAAAATTTAAATGATTTTCACGTCGAATTGGATACTGTGGTACTTGAATAGGACATTGAACAGAATCAACATTTTTCACATATTCTGCTAATTCCTGTATATCAATATTCATATATTGAAATGTTAGTCCTAAGTCATCAAGATTCGGTTCTGTTCTTCCCACTATAAAAACAAAAATATAAATCCAAGATATTTGCGAATATACTTAAAATTATTGAACAAATTTATATTTTTATGATTATATAACTCATTTAGTTGTCGATATTTACAAAAAATCTTAAAAAAGAATAGATTTTAGGTAATAGTGTCCAAAATATATTCAAATCTGAATTTTTATTTAATAAAAAATATATCTTAATGACTAATCACAGTCATTATTATGACTGAACAGTTGAGTGTTCCTTTTTTACAGTTACATGAGAGGGGAATACTTGAATATTATTGGCTAATTCCATCAAAATTAATATAACAGTTACTCACAGACTTCTGTGTATTGATGTGTAAGTTTTGAAATACGTAATAAATATTCCTGCAAAAGATCTACTAGAAACTCCAATGGCGTAGAATTGATAGAATGCCATCCTATCGTCTGACAGATCTGTGCGACTACTATTTTCAAAACGTTTCGACTATATTCAGCTGACATTTTTATCTGCAAAGTAATATTGATATACAAACATTTTAATGCAGAGAACGTTTTAGTTGCCTAGAACTATTGCCTTACAATGTATCACACTTGTGTTAGACATTGTAGTTCCGATATAACAATTATTATACTCATAATCACTATGTAAGTATAACAAATATATATTAAATGAAATAACTATGGATGTATTAAAATAAATTTCTCATAATTTTACTATACTCTAAGAGACTATGTAATATCAAGAGATTTATTTTATCCTCAATCTTTATTAAGTTTGTGTTATAGATACTTTAAGTCTGGTTTTTTTTAAAGAATGTTCTAAAATGTATATTGGAGTAAAATAAACTCAGTATATTTGCTTTCTATTTATATAAACAGATTTATCTAAGGTCCAGTTTCCCAAACGTTCATTCCTATTATTAGTTCGTTCGAATTATCAAAACTAATACATCTTAGGAAATAAGAAAAAAAAGACGAGTGAATCTCTATTATCCAAACTACTTGATTATCAGAACTGTCTTGTCCACCAAGAAGTTTGAACAGAGTTCTATTGCATATTTGTTGTGATATACAGTGTACAGCAATTTAGAACATTCTTAAAAAAAAGGAAATTTTTTTGTTTTTATTATAATAGAATATTTTCTTAGTCAAAATTCTTAATGTCATATCCAGGAATTAAAATCAATCTTTTGCTTGACAAAAGTAATTGCTTTAACATTGAGCTATATTCAATATCTTATATACACAGGACTGTAGGGATAAGTATTTAAAATACTTTTGTTTAAAATACAGTTTAGTTTTAGGTCAATAACTTTTCAACAAATAAACAAATTTAAATAAACTTTTGCACAAATATTATTTTTTTTATCAAACTTACAAATAAGTACTACAAAATACGATTAAAAATCAAAACTAACAAAAAATTAAATAACTTTTAAACCAATAAGAAAATTGTGCTAACATTTTACATAGATATTCAGATGTAATAATATTACAATCATAAATTTTTTTATATTTTTGACAATGTTTTGAGATATAATACATACATCATAATATAATATTAAAGAATCACTAAGCGCTGATTAATTTTCTCCACTGATAACTATCCACACATAAGATTCTAAAGCAATGAGACTAGAAAAAATGAGTTATAAAATACTTTTATCAACTTGATATGCTAATTACATAGTAATTAATTTATAAAGCAGAGTAAAATTATACAATGATATTTAGAATACATTCTAAAACATTCTCTTCGAGAAAAATTTTACATGAAATATGTAGTACACATGTACTATATAATATAAAAAGTAAAATCTTCTAAGAGGACGTTTTAAAGTGTAGCCTTAGATAGAATCGGCGTATAATAATTATCAAAAGTGTCATTGGCGCCTCTAAAGTACCGTTATCGCCAACTGTTATCGCTATCTCGTGCGCACAATGCTGGCCGGAACGATCATGACGATGCAGAGATCTTGTATGTTGTAAATATAAATAAAGTCTCACTGGCGACAGGTACAGTTGCACAAATTCGCAGGTCAAATGATCTCGATATTTTAATTCGTCACAGGCTCAAAGGAAGATCGGATTATGATAGAAGACAAGTGTCGTTCTCTCACCTATGGATGCGTTAGGAGATTTTCTCACTTGCTCAACCAAACGTCATGTTGACACATTCAACTTCAACACGGACTTCAGTCGATATTCAAAATTCACAAGAAAAAGCCCGTTCTTCATAAAACGGATATCGCAAGAGCCCTAGCCAAGTCACGCTAATTACAACCACCATTGCCATTCCTACATCCCGTATTCTACTTTTGCCCACACTACTCGCAAATCACACAGTGCCCTTCGTTCACCTTCTACCGTTCTACCTTCTATTAGAGAGAAATATAAGAGAGGACATGAGGTCTTTTTCCTGTAATCGCGAAATACTTTGCATACTACCGCCCTCTGAAGAAGTGGATGTCAACTACCAATCAGAATCCTTCTTTTCCTTCCACTTCACGGAAGAGAAGCATTTTGATTGGTTGATTCTTTTATCCATATGCAGGTGCCTTTTCACGAGCTGCTGAAACTGGCCGTTCCAAAAAAGGTCACGTGACGTAAGGCCGTAAAACGTAATAAGTAAGCGAATTGGCCAATCACAGTAGAGACCGTAAGGCCGGTAGCGAATCCAATGTTACAATTTCCTTACTGATTACGTCTTATGGCCTTATGCCCAGCTGCACACCAGCGCGATGTTCGTCGCGCGCGACACGCGATATCCAATGAGCGTCTAACTTTAGAATGAGAACATCGGTAAAGTTGTACGCTGATTGGATATCGCGCGTCGTGCTCGACGAACATCGCGCTGGTGTGCAAGAGCCATTACGTTTTTCTATGTGTTTCTGGCTTAACTGTCGATAGACGTCGTACGCAGCGTGAATCCTACATAAGGATATGTAGTAATGGGCGCGTTCAGTGGACTCAACAGTTGTTGAGTGAGCGCTCGCTGTTATTGGTGTATTTTTTTAGATCATCCAATCAAAATTTTTAATCTAGAAGAATGCACCAATAATAGCGAGCGCTCATTCAACTGTTGAGTCCACTGAACGCGCCCATTGAGCTACCGCTCGCCGCTCACCGCTGCGCCACTCTGGATGCTTTCTATGCTGACGCTCGATACTCATTTTTAGTATGTTTGGTATCAAAACAATTAAAAAAAAAATTACATAAAAACTGACGAATATCAAGCGTCAATTTTGATCATGTGACCTATTTTTATTATTATTTGACATTAAAAATGAGCGTCGAGCGTCAATATGAAAAGGCACCTTTACGCGTCGCCGTTGTCGTGACGACGTCGCCGGATGTTGGTATGTTCATTTGTGTGAGGCTTGAGTTCGGCGTTTCCTGTCTGAGACGAAATTGGCTCTATATATATATATAACTGGCTTCGGAGTCCGGCCTCTGCTAGCATACGCCATATTATTGTCTCGTGTCTACGAGGATACGTATCTACAAATTTGAGTATCTTCATCTTTGTACGATACAAATCCACTTTTTGAGATACATCGGCGATGAGCGATATCGAGGTAAGTACAAAAATGTTACAGATTTCTGTGTAACTCTTACATAAGTTGCGATATATAATGTAATAAGATAACGCGATTCGGCATAGCTGAGTTATCGATCCAGCGACGCAGTTCTACTTCCAGCCATTATTACTCCCTACGCAACGTACGCAATAACTTGACACGCTCCTTTCGCTTCCGTTAATCGCGAAGTATCTTTTGGAGTAAAGTGAAATAAAACAAAAAAGAATTCCCGATTATATATATTTTCTCCTATGATAGTAATCTCGGCGAAAAAACTTTATAAGGTTATAAACGTGAAAAGCTGAATGGCGATTGGTTGATTATGTTCATATGTTATTAGAATGTATTGTTACCGTTGGTAGTGTTCGCTGTAAAGATAATTGAATAATGATATATTATATTGCTCTTTTGCTGATTATGACTGAAAAGTGGTCTTTAAGTTGCTAAGAAGAAGAAAATTTCATTTCTCTACAATCAGTTATTACATTGAAATTACATTTTTAAATTATTACATAATTTAATGATCACACACATTAAAATTTTTCTTGTTTTTTTTGGGTTGTATTTATAATGTGTGTATGTATCTTGGCTAGATTTATATACACAAATATATTATGATAAAATTATTTTAAGAAAAACTTTATTTAATCTAAAGTTCAATCTACTAAAAAGTTTAGTCTTTACTGTCTTGTGATATATTTGTTTACATAGAGAATTATCAAATCGATCATATTTTGAAGAATTGTCTTTTGAACTAAATTTGTATTATTATTGAAAAACTTTATTTCGTCCATGGAATAATCGAGCATTCCAGTATTTCTTATCTACACAGATTCATTTTAAGTTTTAATTTTATTTGTTATAAGAAAAAATAAAATATTAAAGAATGTATTTATGGTTTAAATATTTGAATATACATAAATTAATGTATTATGGACTTTCTATGATAAGCTATAACCTTAGCTCTAAGCCACAAGAAATTGATCAATTATAAATGATTATTCTCTTATATATGACTGTGATTGTGACCAGTTTCTTATGGTTTAAGACTTAAAGCTTAAATTATGGCTTATTGTAAAAATTATATTTATTGAAATACTCTAATACCTTTTTTCATTTCTCATGACATTTCATATGTGCTACATGGAATGTATTGTAACTAATGGACTTATAAGCAATTATAAGAATTAATGAATTAAAGAAATATAAAGACATATTTATATTTTATGTCTTTAATATTTAACTTCTCAAACCATTAAGGAAAAGTTCAATTATTTTAGTTATTTTCTTACGTAATGATAATTCAGTTTTTGAATCTATGTGAAGCTATACGATATAATTTATAGTAATGGTTGTTTGTAATTTCCAGAGAAGTGGTAGTCGTAGCGCAAGTCCCCGCCGACCACGAACTGCAGACGGTGGCCTAAGAGATTCACGATCACACTCGAGATCGCGTAAGTCCCGCGAGCGGAAAGACAGAGAGGTCAAATATTCGAGGTCGCGTAGTCGCTCCGCGTCACGTGGCCGGAAATCGTATCGCGGCAGCAAGTATACCAGTGTTGGTCATCGTAACAGCCGCAGTCGAAGTCGTTCACCATACCGCGGTGGTCGTTACTCTCGTAGTAGATCACGCTCATATTCACGATCGCGATACTCTCGTGATCGACACGTGTATCGTTCACATTCGCGCAGCCCAATGTCATCTAGACGACGACACATCGGCAACCGAGACAATCCTTGTCCTTCCCGCTGCTTAGGTGTTTTTGGACTCTCCATTTTCACGACTGAACAGCAAATTCAACATATATTTTCGAAGTATGGTCCAGTAGAACGTGTACAGGTCGTTATTGATGCAAAGGTATGTAAAATTGATGTATATTTATTATGTATGTATACATATTAACATGTTCCATACCAAGCCAATTTTAAGTAATTTAACCACTGCATAGATCACTGATGACTTGTAATATTTCTGTTTGTATTTGTTATAATTTGTTAAGTAACATGCATTTTGTAATGGTAAAAAAATTATACAAAGATTATAAAGTAGTAAGTCTAATGTATCAATATTGCAACATATAATTATATATCCATGTATGAAGTGTAAAATTATTTCATAATTGTTTCTTTTTATAGCCAAATTATCAAACGGTTTTTGATAATTAAATGGAAAATTCAGTGTAACTCGCGCAACATGAAATGCGTTTAAGGTCTGTTCTTTATCAGTTCATTGAACTGCACTAAAACTTTCTTTTCCACTTTCACTATAAATACTTCAATATGTCTATTTTAAGTACACTGGATGTATATTAGTTTAGCTATAAAGAACAGACCTTAAATGCATTTCATGCTGCGCAAGTTACACTGAATTTTCCATTCAGTTAGATAGTATGCAATAGTCCGTTATTCCCCAAGTATTTATACTGGGGGACAGTAAAATTATGCCAGAGATTTAGAACGTTCATACTTAAAGAACACATGAGACGTTAAAGGCTTCTGGCTACAGTTACATATAGATACAAGTCTATATGAATTAAAAATCAGTTTAGTATTAGCGCGATTTAATGGCGACACATGTATTTCAGACTGGACGTTCAAGAGGATTTTGCTTTGTATATTTTGACTCATCCGAGGATGCCAAAGTGGCTAAAGAGCAATGTACCGGCATGGAAATCGACGGGAGACGAATTCGAGTAGACTTCTCTATCACACAACGTGCCCACACTCCTACTCCAGGCATATACATGGGAAAGCCTACACATCTGCATGACAGAAGCTGGGACGCACCGAGGCGTAGAGAGTAAGTCTTATCTATTCCTAAAACAATACACATGTGTCTCAAAAAGACAATTGATACATATTACATATTCTTTTATTTGTCCTTTTTTAATACGGGTAACAATAGGGTCAGCTACAGAGGAAGTTATCGTCGCTCACCCAGCCCATACTACAATCGCCGACGTTCACGTTACGACCGTTCTAGATCGCGCTCCTATTCACCGCGTAAGTATAATTTCCTTTAATTTACGTTGTAATATAAGCTGTCTACATGGATATGTGTCTCATTCCTGTATTACGTTAAAAACACACGATGGTTGTGAAAACATATCTATAAAACTGCAAATTATCTAACAAAACTTCATATTTTCATAATTTATTGCACAACCGTGTTTATTGTATTGTTGTTTCTCTTCACTTGTTTATTTTACCGAACACTACAGGAAAATATTGGAGAAAAACTTCGCATGTTTTATGACGTTTATTTTTCTGGAGAAAGACAACTTGTCGTCATCTCGCTCTGTTATGGCCTTTTGTCGTGTCATGTATATGTATAATATAATATGTTAATTAATTGCTTTTTTGAAGATAGAAAATTATGAAATCTAAAAGAAATTAATATATTGCATTAGATATTAAAAAAACAATTCTGTTTTATATCAATGCTGCTGCTTATTATACGAATGATATAAAGATGATTTTGCACATATTTTATTACATTAAATAAAAATTGACAGCAATTTATGTAATATTTCTTCTGGATTCATATTTTCGTAGACCGCTTATATTTCTAATTAAAACTGTAATGTCAGTTGGATTGCAAAGTAAGTATTAAAGTTAGCAAGAAAAACAGCAGAAGAGGGCATCAGAGAAATGCGCTTGATAAATCGTACGGTAGTAGCTAAGCAGCAATCCATAACTTGCGTAAAACAATCATGGTTTTTTGTTGCTTAATGAATTTCAGGTCGATATTAAATCAGAAGTGATGCGAGGCCAGGTCCTTTCGGCAGTCCAATGACTTTGACCCAAATATTTCTTCAACGGGTCAAAATTATGAAATTAACGAAATCGCATTATATTACTATTCTTACCTTACCCAGTTCTGCATCGTATGCGAACAATCTCGCAAGCGTCTAAATTATAATACTATAACAATATTGTTAAGATTATGGATTGAAAAAAATATAAAATGTAGCGGAATAGCATACTGCACGAAAACCAGTAAGGTTAGAATAGATGTAAAACCTTATTTTCATAAGTTTATAAATTTATATTGCTTCCTTTTATGAAGATAAGGTTTCAATTGTGTAAAAATACAAGGCTATAATGTAAAAGCTGGAATATAATTGAGCGCTCGATAATGCAATTAGTTTTTAGCTTGCAGTTGTATTCCAGCCATTGGATAGAATCTTTTAAAAAAAATGTGAAAATTCTTAAAAAAAAAAAATAAAGTAAACCTAAATAAATAAAGAAAGCAAGAAAACGAAAAAATTCATAAAAAAAAATTCGAATAAAAGTAAGTTCTCTAACCTATTTGTTTGTTTATAAGGTTTTGAATCAAGAGGTATTGGATGATAGAGGGAAGTTTGAAGTTTCACTCTGAAAAAATGAGTTTTGAAAAGTCGAAGACAAGATATTTGAAGAACACGTTTATCTTGCTCACATTGTCAAGAGTCAGAAGGTTTTGTCGGTTGCTTGTGACAAAGAATATGATCTGCAATTCATTTCCGGCTGAGAAGCCTCAAGCCTAGAAGAAAACTTCAAGTATTGCAAGCCCGAAGACAGAATCGAGTTGATCGTCAAACCCCCGACCGGGACGAAGTTATTTGGTTGGGGGTGAAAAACAGGGCCGAAAGTGTTTCCGAAAATATTGAAGAAGTTCATCGAATATCTTTCATAGAATAGGGACGAGCGTAAGGTGCTCCCAGACCTTTATATCGATCATATTCTTTATCAGTTGGTTTGGTTGCCACACGCCATTTTATTCGCTCTAGAGAATTGCATATATATACATATGCTTATATGCAAAAACCTCTATATATGCATATGTGGAAATAAAGATAAAAGTTCGTACACTTCCTTTATCACATCCTCTCCCTCCACCATCCTGAGACCTCGGTTTCCTTCAACAAGACCTCGTATTATTATGAATTTTACCTATCTACTAATAACTAATAGAACTTCATCATAGCAATTTATCAATAAATGTTTCTGCCTCGCTCGACATTGGTCCCTCTCTTTTTTGTGGTTTTTTTTTCTACATTGCGGAGTTTGGTGCGTATATAATACACAAGTCGCTTTTTACTTTAGGGCAAAAGTAATATTGCGGATCGATTGACCCTTTCCAATACCCTGCGTATTATTATTATTATTATTATCATTATTATTATTATTATTGCCTTTGCAAATTTTTAGGTCTTAAATTTGTAGAAGTATGTAATGGAGGTACATTTGTCGGGATTTTATCTGAAAAAATGCTAATAAAGTCAGCTTCCAGAAAAAAAAGTTTGGCTTTTGGATTTTTCAATTCCCATGGATCGCTACTTGTTTCTACAGAACTTTGTATTTACATCGATAATTGCATTCGTTGGTACTTGACATCGTAATTCAGTTCTTCACATTCTGAAGCTAAAAACTCGATCGCGATCGTTCAATAAGTCCAATGGCCGTAATCGATAGGTATCTCTAGAGATTAACTCAAGTTAAGTGATTATCTGCACGACTGGATAAAGGAACGATCGATTGGGAAAATGCTCAACAATTGAGACGCAAACTGTCAATATTTATACTTTAGTAAATATCAACCCTTGAATTTATGTACAATTTTAGATTTATTATTTCTCGCAGTTCATCTAAATTTTAACTCATATTTAGCATATCTCTAGTATATCTCTCATGTTTATGAATCTAATAAACTTGTGTCTATTGTGGTTTTGAGACAAATTATGATAAATAGATTTTGAGGTAGATTCTTGGATCCTTGATCTTACGGGTCGCAAGTATTTTATAGATGTAGAACTGTCTGCAATTTATATTTGATTAATTGAATAACAGTTTAACGATTGCAATCAAGTTTAATAAAATACCAACCATTGAGACAGAATCTAAATAATATGTATAAAAATAGACTTGGAAAATTATCAATCTTCGCAGCTGATAATATACTTTTCTTACCTTTTGCAATTTTATTTAAAAAATGTATGGATATATTTAAATAACGATAAAAGATAAATCTATTATTTTCGGAAAAACGACAGTAAAAAAAATGTTACAAGCTAATTTTTACATTATTTTCCTATTGAGTAATTTTATTGAAATATTTATGTGAAAATAGAAATTGGTTCGCGCATTTTAGTAAAAATTGTATAGTTTATCAGTTTTTTTTTATCTTTTCAACATGAAAAGGAAATAGGAAAGAAACAGTGCAAATATTCAGTTAAAAAAAAAAGGTATCAATTATGAACATTTTTTTACTAAAAACAAAAGTGTGAAAAATGACAATTAAACTAGTATCAATTGAACCGAAATTAAAATTACATTGGTGGAAATAAGCATTAATTATTAGAATTTGTTCGTCAATATACATTTCTATTTTTAAATTCGATTTGAGTGAAAAATATCGAGAAAGTGAATCGTCGAGATCGAGAGTCGAACATCGATCGATCTATCGTCTGTTTATGGCACGTAGCACATGCGCATTTTGATTTCTAAACGTAAACACAAAACGCAGAACGGCAGAACACCTTAGCGTATATTTACGATTTCGCGTGAATAAGGTAGGACGAGTTCTCGAAGATGCAAAAGACGAAAAAGAAAAGCAAATCGCAGCAACGACCTTCTTCAGCAACAACCATTGCCGACTATGCGGAATCGCCGACGGATGAGGTCGATGAGGATGTGGAAGAAGGCAAGGACTTTGGCATCCTCATAAACGCGCCGCTCTCGAAAGGTGGGCATTTCGTCTTTAAGTCGGAGAAAGCCTGGACCATCGACTCGTCGCAATATTCAGAGTTCTTCACTTTGAACCTGAAAGCGCTGTCAGCCGCGATCGACTGCGTTCCATTCAAGGAGTATGTTGATGTGACTGATAAATACTTTGTAGTAAGTACTCAAAAAATACATATTTGAGGTACAAGAGATACTCGTGAAGTTTATTTTTTGTTACTGCATCAGAAGTTTTCTTTTCGCTTTTGTCAAACATTTCTCTATAATCGCGATCGACATAAGTTTCATTTTATCTTTGTTATTTATCGAATACTAAGTAGGATAGAACGATGTTTGTATTGATTTGATGTTTGTGTCAATTGTGTCTCCCGAAAGGAAAGCAACCATAGATACCTATTTCACTTTAAGTGCAAAAATTATCTATACATTAGTTTAATTATAAAAAAAAAACAGACCTAAGAACGTAGAGTGTATAAAATTTGACTCAAATTATGATAATATATCTCTATAAAAAAAATAACCAATTCGATAATTTGTATTAATTTTAGAGCGATCAATTGACAAGTATGTTTAATGATGCTGAGAAAGGCAAGGCAGCTTATAACATGATTTTAAATGATCTAAGTGCATCGAATTTATCAGACACCAAAGGTGGAAGCAAGGAGAACACGAGAATTGATCAATCGCAAAATGTGGATTCGATAACGAATGTGAAATCAGAAGACAGTATTGACGACTTAGAGGAAGATTTAGATTTTTTGTTATCCCTAAAGGAACCTGTTCAAAGCACTGTAATCTCACAGCCTGTGATAGGAATCTCACTATCTACATCTCATAATACTGGTAAGGTCTTAACATTAAAACAGTATTTAAAACATTTTATTTAGTTTAATTTTTGGGATTTTTTGTTTTGAAGTCAAATTTTCATCTCAGAAAAAACAATTATAAATATAATGCAATTTGTAATCAGACTAATTTTTTGAAATCTGACAAATATAAGGGATTTATATAGATATTTATTGATAATTTTGTTACAGATTCTAAAACGAAGTTGAAGAGTGTTCCAAATAAGCCTATTGATTTAGAAAAATGGTTAGATTCTGTTTTAGACGATTAATTCTTTTTTGTACTTTTTGTTAAAATACGTTATATATAAACAAAAATTTAAGACTAAAAGCAATGGAAAAGAAAGATCATGTAAAATTGTTAACAGTTCATTTATTTAAAACATGTAAAGAATTATATTTTTATAAAATTATATGAATTTTTATTTTGTTTTTACTGGTAAAAAATATACTTTATATATACATATATAATAATGTATATATACATAAATCTCAAATGCAATTTGAAAGATTCTTATAGCTACCTCACAGCTTCTTGAAATGCAGTGTAAATGTATTAGTCTATCAACTTTTTTGTAAGAAATGCATGCATGTAGTCATATACTACAAGCATAATGGCACCACCTGGACCTAATCTCAACACCTTTGGCACCAAGCCTTTGTACAAGGCTCTAAATCTAGAACAACAGTTACATGAGTGAATAATCTCGAGCTCGAGTACAATCATATCGGTAAGTAAAAAATGTATATGAATACCCTTCTCTCTTGTAAATAATGTGCATGGTGTTCAGTGTTCCTTTGTATTGCGTACCATCTTGTGAACCTTGAATGCGACTTTTAGCAACATCAAATGGTATATTTAAACAAGAAGCGACAGTACCTGATACGAATCCTATAGCAACCTGAAAAATTTTCAATATATATTACGTACTGAGGATTGCTTTGTATATTTTGTCTTGTGTTTCACACAAAACTGAATAATTACTTTATTTAAAAATTCCAACCAAGGTTCTTTTTGGACTAGTACATGTCCTTTAACAGAATGATAAAAACCAAAATAAAAAGAATTGAAAACCGCGTTTCTCATTATAGTGGCTGAAAGTCCTTTGTTTAGACCATTTAATCCAAAACCATATTTTGAAATTATTTCTTTCGTCACTGCGAATGTCGACGGACTTTCTTTGACATGCTTTCGATTAGATTGTAATTTTACTTTGACCATTTCAAAAGGATTAACTAATATAGCCTCAGTAAAACCAGCAAAGAAACCAGCACATGAAAATGTCTGTAATTATACAACTTTTTTTTTATCTTGTATTGTAAAATAATCAGTTAATAATTATAATAATCGTATTAGAGTAATTACCAACGGAGTGGGTGCACTAGCGCCGAATAAGAAAAACTGTTTATATTGTTCAAATGTAAAAAACTAAAAGAAAGATAAAGTTTTTATAAATAAAATAAAAATAATTTTTGTAAATATATAAATATAAATAAATGCGCAGATTTTTTCCTGCACTTTTATTAAGCAATAAATTTACTTTAACTGCACGTTTCGGAGTTTCTACAAGTATCGGAGGTAAAATTCCCTTCCAAAATGCTGGTAGCCCTTCAATCTTATACATTTTAGTCATGCAATCACGAATTCCTATAATAATATTAATATAGTTAATGCATAATGATACTATAAATGTCTTGATACACAAAATACCTGTATAATATAATGGATCTGATTTTGTTGTCTTCACTTGGAGCTGAAAACGTGTTTTAACGAGATCCATTGGATGCATTATACAAACTTCAATAAAACCTGCTGATCCTCCAGCACCAATCTGGATGGCAGCCTCTTTGAGAAGATTATCCGTGGTATTGCGCGTCATTTTTGCACTTTTTGTTTAAACGAATTATTTGATTAATATAAAAAATTGAAAGAGTAATCCAAGTACTTATATTTTTTTACGTTAATGTAATATGTGTACTTTGTATTATTTTCGCTTCTTACAGGTTGCATCTGAAAATAAATAATTTAAATTTCTTTCACTGTTAAATAGTTATGAAAAACTATAAAAGATATATATTATACTGTAAGAAATGGTGAATCTAAAATGACATAGCATTTTTTGTATTCTTATTCTTACTAGCTTGGTTTAACGGATTAAGTTAGAGTGACATACTATCTTATCTAGTACAGATTTCAGAAAAATGTTAATGTACATATATTGATTGCACTTTTGCTACTTAAATTAAAACTTTGTTTTCACAGCTAACAACACGTTATTATATCTTTATAAAAGATGTGTCAGAGTAATCCATACTGCGTATAAGAGATCTGGAGAACACCACGACCTAAAAATATGTTTGTTGAGTTAGGGCCTATTTTTAGATCTTACAATCAGAAAAGAATTCTAACCTTCAATTCAGTGATTAATACTTGCTCGCATAAGATTTGTACAAATTTTTATTTGCAAATATATCCAAAACTAATTTACATTAAAGCGTTGAATGCAGTATTAAATGCTCTTTACTTGATATAAATAATACATAGTAAAATTGTATTTGTCTCTTGTATAGCTTTTTGCAATATTAAAATTCATATAAATTAAATTCTAAGATTACACATTTACATAAAATAAAAATTGAATATCAGCAAAACCATTGAATAACTATTTCTAACTTCTGTTTACATAATATGCAAAATTTTTTATATAAAAATTATTAATTTATATATGTATATATATATATATACACACACGCAGGGTATTTGGCAACAGGTGGGAGAAGATTTAAAGAATGATTGTACATATAGATAAATCTAACATAAAAATTAAGAAGCCAAAAGTAACAAAATTGTGATTAAAGCTTCGTTTTTGTAATTATAAACGTTTAAATATTCATGTAAGGGTGTCGTAAAGTATGTGAATATTGAAATATTTATAACTAAAAAACGAAGCAACCACCATATAATTTTGTTATTATATACATAAATTATTATTGTATATATAAATCATATCATAGACATATATGTATATAGATTCTTTTATTTTGATAAATATATGTATTATACTATCTCGATACATTTTACTGTTATAAACATTTCAATATTATATTTTATCTATGTATATATGTAAAATATATGCAGACTTTTCTAAAGTAGGAAAACGTGTACTGTTACGAGCGCAACTTGTAATAATGAGAAAAGGTTTAACGACTGTCTTTTGACCAAGCTTTATTCAACGGTGTTACAAGCAAACTTACAGATTAGCGAGCTAAGATTGATGACGAGAGTACGGCTTACGAAATTAGACTAAAACTCGAACTGAACTAGAAGGATCTTTTTATTGACTAAAGAGGTGGAGTCTTCTATCAGCTCCAACCAATAACGTAAGATTTTAAAGTACCAAAAATATACGTAAAAGGGATAAGGAAAACCTGGAAGTTACGATGACTCAAGAGTCCGTTAAAGATGAGTCATAAAATAAGTTAGACATGTACCCCTTTTTTGCCTATAATTCTAAAAACATCGTAAAACTGAATATTCGAAAGAAGTTTTCAAAAAGGAAATATTCAAAAAGATTAAATTGAAAGGAAAATAAAAGGACAAAAGGGAAAGGAAAGCAATTGGTGAAAGTAATAAAATAATGGCAAGGAACAATGTTTAGGGAAAAATACGTTGAAACTTTCTATGCATTAAAACGTGACAACAGTTACGTTGGACGTAACAATATACGCACGAAATGATATAATACTAACTGACTTTAAGTTAGTAACCCAAAAACAATGAAAAATGTCTAAAATCGGATCATAAAACATTTTTACGTCTAAGAGACGACTTAAAGTATGTCTTATGCACTGAACCATATTAATGGAATTGGAACTTATGTCACAATTCTAAACTTTGTGTTGCTTGGGAAGTCTGTTCTCATTTCAAGGCCATTTTAATTACTTTAAAACGATAACACGATTCTGTGATTGGTTTATGACATCTTAAGATTGTACTTATGATGATAATAAATATAAAAATCAACTGTAAATATCGACCACACGGTCATCAATAAAAAAAAATGTCCTGTATGAGTCACATTTCAAGTTTAACGATTATTATAAAAAATTGAATGAGAAAATGGAATACATTCTTGCAAGGATTTATTTTAACGTTATTATTTAATTTGCGTAAACGTATTTCTGAAAGTTTGAATCCATTTCAAATATTTCAATCGATATCAATCCATTCTCGTTTACTGGAAAGGATTTGATTGTTTTATCACACAAAACCATGTGAGAATTACAGGAATGTGAGCGAATTTATTAAAATATTTATAACTTTATTGCTCGTTTTTGTAACTTTCATCCACAAACTTCTATATACATATATATGATATATATATATATATATATATGGTATATAGAAGTCTATTGTTTTTATTTCTCGTTTCAAGATAGACATAATCTATTAATTCCCACAACGAAAGTATATGTATATATACATGCGAATTTACTTACAATGATCATCAATCAATGCTTCGCACGCTCACAGACGGTTTAAAGTATGGGTTCGCACATATTATAACAATCAGTAAAAGGTAACAGATTTTACGATAAATTGATGACTCATTGCGACGAGTATGTCCGGGCGTTTGTTATCGGTTATCTAATCGTATTGCATAATTGTACAAACAAGGACTTTTCTTACGTTATTTGCGATAAGTATGCGATTATTAAAATTACCGGCACACGTAAGGAACCGAAACTCAAAGTCATTTTGTTGAATCGAATCTTCGATCTTTTTTCTCTTACAAATAAAAGAACCGTGGATCGTGACAAAGCGTCTTTTCATCTTTGCTGACCTTTTCGATCACGTGACGTGTTTATTATCTTCTGAAACACGCGCAACGACCAGTCAGCTGTATTTCTCTCTCTCTCTCTTTGTCTCTCTCTTTCTAATTACTATTTTAACGTTCACTGTTTTGACGCTTAGCGCTAAAATTACGTCTATTTCGATCGGCGTTCGATCTTTATAGTGATCTTTATAGATAGTTCGCCATGCACATTTGTCGCAGTCTGTCAAACGTTCGAAGTGGGAGCCTCCGAGACTCCGGATTATCGACCATTTCGTTCGCTCGCTCGCTCCTTCTCTAATCACCTTTGTACTCTCGGCGATCATTCGCGAATTGCCAGAGTATACTGCGTATAGCAGCGAGTCTCGCGACAGTCGCGAGGTATTATCGCGCCGTATCATATAATGACTTGTCGGCGCACGCAACATTAACCGTTCCCCGGTGAAGCGTCGTATTCACGGACGTGAAACTTGTGCCCGCCGAGCGAGCCGCACACCACTCTCGGTGACTCGGTAGTCTCTGTTGCCGCGCTATGACTGCTATACGGAACCTCGCGTGACGGTTCCCGATTCTTCATCTACAAGTCCATCGTTCTTTCTATCCCATACATCGTCATCATCGTCGTGGTCTACCGTCGTGTCGTTCGTCGAATAAAAACATGAGCGTGAGACGTCGAAAGGTGCGTATGGCTGATTACACACTTTATTATCAGATGATCTATCGGCGCGTTCGTCTCGTCGGAACGAGCGTCGGAGTGTCGGACGCGGAAGCGCATCTATCGCCGTGCCGCGTGTCTTCCGTGAGTGCGTTTTATACTTCACGCATGATCCGCACGACGTATATAATTTTATTCTTGTTATTCATACGGAGTTCACGGAATTATTAGAGAAGGATAAATAAATACATCAGGCGCGTCATATACGTAAAACCGAACGTCGTACTTGGTGAATTTGTGATGATTTGTGACGTGTACATGTGTGTGAGAGAGCGTGTATATAAATACGTTGCACGCGACCACGCGATATCCAGACGAGTTAGAATTTCGAATCATGCCTCTCGCATTTCGTGTGACTCCCGCCTCGTCACGTGATCGCTCCTCTCAATTGACACCCGGCTCCATTTGCTGTTCCCTCTTTTTCATTTTAGTACAAATCGACTCGTGTGTCGTTCTATCTTTATTTCTCCCTCGAATGCTAAGAAAGACAGAAGGATGTTTGTGTCGTATCACAAAGTACCTTATTTTGTTATCAAATGTTAACCTCTGAACTTTAAGTATATGTAGGTATATGACTACAGCACTTACAATATTATTTTGAAAATCTTGTTCTATAGAAGAGGAAAATATAATTGTGCTCAGAAGTCTTAACTATTTTTACATTCCTCTACCTTTTATGAAAATATAAATGTAACGTAAATTCAACTCTAAGGCCCACACGGTTAACTTTTCACGGTTTTCTTTTCAATTCTAAAATAAAAAAAGATAAAAGGAATAAGCCGATTTTACCTCTCTCTCGGTTAAGAGTTAACCATGAGTTGTGAAGCTCTCTGAGCCTAAATACTTCAAAAAATTAGTTATAAAAGTAAAACTTGCACTTGTTGTAAAAGTAATTAATTTAGGATGTTTTGAACACTCCACTTGGACCACAATGCGCAATTGCGTCTGACTTCTGAGGATGCAATGCACGTTGATGCACGCGCCACGCGGTAGCCACATCGGCGCCGCTCCCCCCCCCCCCGGCGTCGCGCGCCCACAAGCTCTGCGACTCCGTGTCTTATATTTATTTATTTTTTTTACATGACAAGCGCTCGTCACCCAGCGGATCATACGGGTCGCCCTAGATGCGATACACGCTCGTGAGTAGAAATGATGTAAAGAGCCTCCCTCACGTGACACATCCTCCTCATGCCTGTCGCGACATGCCCAGACTAGGTTAACATCGTCCGTTTTTCTTTCCTACGTCGTGACCTCGACAAATTAATTCGAACGACGATTGACCCAGGATGATCCTGACAAACTCTTAGTTAATTTGATTCACGATTAGTGTTGTTCCAGGTGAAATCTGTGATATTTGTTGCTAACCAAGAATGGCACGATGACTACTCTTTGTTATTCGATACGTAAAAAGGAAAGATTAAATATGAATTATATCAAAGTGACAGTGTTTATTTATTTTATTTGATTCTATATTATACAAATTTCATCGTGAGCACAATTGTGCCGATTGAATTGAATAAAAGTGAAGTTTGATCAAAGTCATTCTTGTCAATCTGGACTTGTGCTTGTATTAATGAAAGATTTTTTTTGTTGACATGTGGAAGGAAAGATTAAGAAAAAACAAATTGTACAATTAGAAATTTTACTATAAGCAATTCAGGCTGAATTAAATCAGTCGGATTTAAATCGATGTCATCTTTGGTAGAAAAGAAATCTCAGGAATTTATAATTAGAGATGGAAGTGTTACATTAGTATATACATTTGTAACTCTATCCTGAATTTGTTATAACAAAAGATTTATACATGGTTTCTTTAAAATAACTACAGTATCCTAAAAACAATATGTACTCAAGCATCAAAATGATGTTAAGATAAATCTTAAATATAATTAAAAAGTGGCTTTTAGTGATCATTTTATTTTTTAAGTCATTTTGAGGTTGGTGATTTGTGTTCTGCTTGAGTATATATTTCATTGTTGTGTCGGAATATTTCTGGAATGGAATTATATGCGATATACAAACAATTGGTATCACACAATTGAAAGTAACATAACATCAGTATTATAATTTCGTTTTTAATAATGAAGTATAATATTATGTAACACATAATGTATATAACATTATGTTATTTTTAATTGGTACTAACTGGAATGCAATGTGATGTAAAAGATATAAACTTTCTTATAATAATTGTCTTGTATTTTTAGCTGAGAACTGAAAATGAAGAGGAGCGCAATAATGAATTGGCATCCTACCAGAAGAAAATCATCGGTCAGCCGGGAAAGAAATACTTCACCATGCTAGTAGTACTTGGTACATTGTTCCTAGGTTACATAGCCATAGCGAATGACTTAAAGCCCATCAGAATAGGCAGTAAGGCTATCGATACCTTAGCACTTTCATTTAATTTACAAAAACCGTTCTATGTGGTCGTCATCGACGCTGGATCTACTGGTAGCCGTGTATTAGCGTTTAGCTTTCACGAGTCCATTCTCAATGGCAATTTAGTACTTGATAATGAACTATTCAAAGAAATAAAACCTGGCTTAAGCTCATTCGCCGACGAACCGGAGGACGCTGCAAAGTCTCTAACTACTCTTCTAAATGAGGCAAAGGCGGTGATTCCGCAGTCGGAATGGCCTCGCACACTGCTGACGATGAAGGCCACGGCAGGGTTGAGATTGTTGCCGGAGCATAAAGCCAACGATATACTAGAGGAATGCAGAAAGTTGTTTCAAACATCTGGATTCCAGATTGCGAGAAATTCTATCTCTATAATGGAAGGCACGGACGAGGGAATCTTTTCTTGGTTCACCGTCAATTTCTTATTGGACCGCTTTAACTCGCTCAGCTCTCAGACTACCGTGGCTGCGTTGGATCTTGGTGGTGGTTCTACGCAAATCACATTTCAGCCGGACAATATCCAGGCGAAAAAATTGGAAAAACACGTTTACTCCATCAATGTATTCAATCACAATATGAGTCTGTACACGCACAGTTACTTAGGCATGGGTCTAATGGCCGCCAGAAAGGCAATTTTGACTTATGACATGAATCTAGAGGCTACAAATCTTAAAGTTCCCATAGAGATACATTCCGAGTGCATCAATCCGATCGTATCTACCGAGTGGTCTTACCACGGACGTGATTACATTGTAAAAGGTCCAACAAATGGCACATATAAACTAGTAAAGACACAAAATTTTGCTGGCGGAGATGAAAACAAGCCGATCGTACGCTTTGCAGAATGTTTGAAGATTATTGAGAAATATGTTGGTACTCTCACAGAAAAACCAATAGGCTTAAAGGATCACGAAGTGTACGCGTTTTCGTACTACTTTGATCGTGCAACAGAGGTAAAGGTTCAAAAAGTTACAAAGTTTGAATAAGTATTAATATATTAATGCATATAAATATTTCATAAAATCATCTTTTCATTATATCTAATAATTTAATAAATAATAAAATAAGCTACGAATTTAACAATATAAACACACACAATATATAAAAAATTATAAATATATTTTAATTATATGAATATTTTTTTGAGGTATAATTTTATTTAATATTAAAGAGTTATACTTTTTTCCTAACATATAAATTATAAATATGAGAAATATGTTATTGCAGTAGTCAAAGTTTATGATCTACAAGTTAGAAAAAAAGTACAGCTCTTTAATATAAATATTACAATATTTATATTTGCAAATATAAATATTGTAATATGTAAATTATTGATTTTTCAGGTAGCATTAATAGATCCATTTTTGGGCGGAATGGTGCAATTGAGTTCGTTTTTTAAACAAGCCATGGAGACGTGCGATTATCCAAACACAGATCAACCGTTTATGTGTTTAGATTTGACATTTATTTATGTTCTGCTTAGAGATGGATTTGGCTTGGAACCGACGACTAAGCTACATGTAACCAAAAATTACATAATATAATATTTTTATCTTACGATAGTGTCTTCAAGGATAACAAAGTATTCTTAATTTTTATAGCTTTATAAGAAGATCAATGGCCATGAATTAAGTTGGGCACTGGGAGCTGCGTTCAATGTTCTCCAAAATGGACTTTGACGTTTTATTGTTCTATTATTTGTTAGTCGAGTTTTATTCTAAACTTATAATTGAAAAGACAAACCGAAGGAATATGCAGTTAAAGAAAAAAGAACATGTAAAAATATGTTTACATTTTTTGTATAAAAACTTTGGATTTTTAATGAAACATTTAATAGTAATTACTAACGCTCGCCGCACAATTGTCTAATCGTACAATTGTTTATTTAAACAACTCTCTTACAATTTAAATGCAAGCAGTATTTGATGTTTACTTTTTGAGGTATGAGTATATCTGAGTCTGTAGTGTTTTTAAGTATCAGCATTTTTATCTGAAACTATCTTATGAAAGACATATCGTCATATACATATTTTGGACAGTTTTTTAAAAATATTTGTAATTTGTTTTATTTCGATATGTATTTAATGATTTTTTATAATTCATTTTATCTGAATTTTAATCTTGTCAATCTTTCGGAAGATTAAAATCCAAATATTTACAATTAACACATTTCATTACAATGACGCAACGATGAAATTGATTTGCCTTAATCATTAGATCTATTTTCTGTGGCTGAACTATACTTTAATGTGAGATAGGTATATGTTTGATATTTGATAAAAGCGAGAAACAGAGTTTTTGCACAGTCCAGTGCAGAAATAAAAAACGAACTTATAAAAGTGCAATTCAGTAACTGTACAAAACGGTGCAACTACACGAATATATTTCTTGCGGCGGCACATCTTCTACAGAATCAAGTGAAACAGGAAAACTGTATCTCTTGACATATCTTGATGCATAAAAACTGCAATTATCATCGTAAATTTAGTACAAACAGATTTATCCCTGACGCTAACGTCTACCTGTTAAAAGATGCCAATGATGTACATAACATTCGATTTTTATATGTTGCATTGCGACGTTTTCTGATATTCCTTGATATCGCGTTCCTCGTATTTAACGTAAAGACCTCCCTACACGGTCAGTATTACTGACAGTATGCATTAGTTTTTACAATATTATACGATCAGGTATTATTGATAATATTTCACTTTAGTTTGACGTGATTTGACGTATATTATTATCTATGGCGACATGGATCTTAAGGAAAAAGCAACTGTGTATTTAAATCCAAATCATTGTCAGTATTCGTTGATACTGTCAGTATTACTGACCGTGTACAGAGGCCTAAACATGTCCAACAGCGCGATTTAACGAACTGTACACACATTGCATGTGTATAGATAGCAAATTGTTGATATAGTTCCGTATGATCAAACATTCTATATATTATTCTACATACCATGAAAGTGGAGACACACAATTTGCCTGTATGTAACATGTACATAGTGCCTTTCAAATGCTGTTTTTAAATAAAGCGAACATGTGTCACTACTCAACAGTGCGTGTCATCTACTTTCTATACATTCCATATTTATCGCACCTATTTTGTATTTTATATTATTTAATTTTTAATGTGTGGAAAAAAGGTGTTACGAAAAGTTTTTGCTGTGCTTGCAAAAAGTAAAATCATCACTTATAGTTTTTGAAGCGAAGGATTCGACAATGCCATGGTTAAAATTATATTATATGATGAGAATACATGAAAAATTCAGTTCTAAGGGGAAATGCGCGCAGTCATTCGCGAGACATTACTACACTACATGTGTCAGTGGTACACAGTATGTTGCATGTTTTGACATTACAAATGTAATTTTATAAAAATACTATGTAGTGAATATATTAGACTCGAAAAGTTTTTGTACGCTTGCATGAACATGTTGAGTTGACAATCTGCTCAAACTCAATTTTTCATGTGTTTCCGTCATACTCCTTGCCTTAAAAACTATAAGGAATGATATCAATTTTATCTTCCATAAGTATACAAAAATAAGTCTTCGTAATATCCTTCCTATATTTTAAAAATAACAATACAATTTTCGAGCTTTCAAGATATACTGAAAAAAATCTTAATTTCAAAAAAATGTTTCTTTGTTCGTACTCAAAACAAATTATTTCTTTAGTTTAGATCAATGAAAATTTTTTGGAAATTTTAAGATATTTTTTCAAAAAAAAAGTATTAAGCTTTTAATATTTAATTAACTGAATAATTATCAATTTTTTTTAATATGGTGATTGAAGTATTGCACATACATCTATTACAATTGCAGCGTTGATCAGCGTTCAAAACTTCAAAAGTAAGCTGCTTTCCTGACACTTTTTTGGTTCGATCAACATTTTAGGAAATATTAATAAAAAATTTTTTTAATAATTTTCAAGATGGTCTAAATATGTTCGATCGCCGAAAAATTCTCTCAGATTTGTATTGACGAAAATTAAATATTGTACATGGAGAAAACCAAATTTATATAAAGAAATCGGAAAAGGGGAGCTGATCTAAAAGTTTACCTTCTATTCTATATTATGAAGAAATATTTTACATGTATATAAACTCTTATAAATTCCTGACAATATAAATATCCATATTAACGTCTATGTATTGTATGTAAGTTTTGCATTACTGATGCGACACACTCTTGTGTGTCGCTAGATTATTATCACCGATATTTCCGTAGCGAACAAGAATGTAACTATATTTCCATAAAAGAGGAGGAAAGAGGGAAAGAAAAGGGTTTCAGTAAACCTCGATGCTCGCTAACGATAACACACACGTTCGAGGACGCACGAGGCATTATTATTGAGCATTAATAAGTCGGTGTGTTGAAAATACACGCGTTCAACTGCCACTCACCTATGTCCGTTACGTCAAAATAAATAGAGGCAATGCTTTATTCAAAAACCGGCCCACAGAATTTAATCTTTTCTTGAGAGGCTATAAAGAGAGATTACTGTCACTTGTCGTCAAAAACTCGTTCCAGAAGCCACAAGGATCATTTGAGACAACGGTTCTTCAGTTTTCTGCTCGCCGTAAAGTATATCTTTCATAGTGGTAGGATATATCAATCTTAACAGTAGGTTCCGTTCTTTTCTCGCTATCTTTATTCTTTGCGATTCTTATATGCATTTCTAAGTACTAATGTAGATTAATCTTCCGCAAACCACTTAACGGTGAGTCTGTTGGATTCGATTATATTCTTCATGTTATAGTTTATGTCATATCTGCAAATTTGAATTATTAAAATAAACTTATTAATATTTATATTCTTTTCTATATACGAGGTATGTCATTCCTTGAAAAATTAATGCCTTTTAATCAACTTAAATAATGTCATAAATATACACACCTTAATCTCAGCAAATGTGTTACAGATTTTGTTATCAACTTCGAGAAAATTAAATTAATTTTAATCTCGGTTCATTATACTCTTTACTATACCCATTTTAATTCTTAGAATTAGAAAAAATAAGTTAAACCGAGATTATAAGATCTACTTTTTTGGAGGAATGGACATTGACTTCGACCAAAGTTCGGTTAATCACCGATTACAACTTAACTAATTATTCTTAATCTAATTTTTTTTCTAAACAATAAAAAATTAACAAATTACATTCACGTTCGCAAAATGGGGTTTGTTTTTTTGTTCATGAACAGAGTACACACGGTGCAATAAGTTGAAGTAAAAATATACGTTTATTTTATATATATATTTTAACTTAGTTTATTTTTATTTTAACAGTGCGGAAACAAAAAAACAAACCTATACAAAGACAAGAGTATGCTCTTGCGCATATTTTCGAAAGCGCCAATCAGGGATTTTGTTCAAACTACGTCACATTGAGCGGCAAATTTGAACAACGATAATAAAGATACATATTAAGAAATTAACCAATCATAGAGTTGATTATTCTTCTATTCAACTGTGATTGATCAAAATTTGTGTTTCGGGATTAATTATAATTAATTGGAGCTCTCATTCATTCTTGAACTAGCCCGCGTGAAACAAGATTATCTGATTCCGAGTTTTCACCGCATGACATGTAAGCAACGTTCGATATATTACGAAGTCCATTCCTTTTAGCTAAACTTCTTGCACGGTCCTCTCTCTCTCTCATACATCTGTCTTCCTTTTGCCTCTTGATGTTCAAGAAAAAAGAAGAGAGGATAAACCTTGCAAGAAGTTTAGCAAGGTTTATAAATATGGCCAACAGGAGCATTTGTGCTCGGCGCTAAATATACGGAATACGAATATCAACGAATATGGGTCCCTCGGTTAAATGATCGTGTTCGTATTCCCCTCTTTTCATCTCCTTCACCGATATATGTATACGTATGTAATACGTACGTGCCTTACGTGCAATGGAGACTAACTTGATTTATCAGGGTCAACGATTGATTTGAAACAAGACTGATCTGCACTGATCTGGTCCCGCGACCCTCGGCTTGGCCTGATTCCGTAGATCGCAGATCCGCGTCTCTTCTACAGCGGAATCGAGAGCAGGAAATTAGGCCGCGCGGCCTCACACCTGAGGGATCCATATCACGCATTTTACGTCGCGCGGTATGTACTACACATCGATCAGAGGAACGCTCACGATAACTGTGTGCCACACAGATCTCAGTTCTTGACAAAATCCTGACTCTCCTGACAGTTAACGCGTTATGATAGGAGCGTGAAAAGTCAAAATCCGTGATTCCGTGCTGATAAATGAGCGTGTCCCCGAGGCTGCTGCTGACGAGCACCGCTTCTCTGCTAAACGTAGTATGTAACGCGCGGACGGCAACGTTTCCGCAATCGCGAAAGGTAAGCGTATCTCCCGCACAAACGTGGCTCTCGCGTTTCTTACCCCCCTCGCCGCGGTTGATTACCTTGTTTCGCTATTATGTGGCGTAATTTGGCGCGATATGGTTATTGTTAGGTTAGAACGCCGACCTTTTCTCGAGAAAGGTATCTTTTCCTCGACTGTAAATGCATGACTCAGAAATTTAAAAAATGTACGGTTTTACGAAATTCAGTTAACGAATAATATTTTTTTTATCTTATACGTTTCCTTTTTCCATATTTTTGAACTGTGCTTCAATATACTTTGCTATTGCTGAAAACATAGTTCATATATTACATATACATTAGATTTTTAATACTGACATTGTATATTGGAAGGTTGATCATGTTTAGTCTTATGTTTATAATTTTGGTCATCATATGATTTCTTCCAGATCTTTACACTAGAACCAACTTGGCAACAAATACTAGAAAATTTGTGTAAGAGCCCTAGCTGGAAAGCTTTGATCTCCAATTGCTTAGAGCTCGCTGTCTCTATGGATAATTCTCCATCCCATCAAAAGTCAAAAGTCCATATGGAACCTTACTTTGACACATGCTACAGCCAAAGCAATAACACTACAATGTGCGATCTAACGAATACATTGATCTATTGTCATACTAGTTTTACAGAGGCAACACATAATGTTAAAGCTAACATATGTACAGCTGACACTAAGTATGGAACTTACATAGACAAACAGAGATACAAGACGATAAGGAAGTGGAAACGCATCGAGAAAGGTAAAAATCACTATCTTGTTTAAATATTACATTTTTAAATGGATGTATAAATATATATAATATTATTTACTGAGCACAGTTTGTAAAATGGGAAAATGTATTTATAAAAAAAAATTACCTAGAAATATTAGGCACGAGATGCAGTCTTGACTGTATAGGATGTTTCTTTGCTCATATTCACATATTTGTCCAGATTCACTTGTTATTTACCTAATTGTTCTTTTCGCCCAAAGAACATGATTTTTCAAACATTTTTAGATAGATCATCCAATAATATGGAAGATTTTTTTATATTGAAACTATTATCCTTTAATATCTTGGCACAAAACCTGTTGGAAGATCACTCGTATCTATACATGGATCATAACAAGAAAGCCCTGAATTGGAAAACACGAAAATCCCTTGTGATACAAGAAATATTTGAAGCAGAGGCAAATGTACATACCTATTCTTGGGCATTTAATACTGTTAAACCTCTGAAATGAGAAGCTTTAAAGAATATGTGCTATTATATTATCGAATATTCCAGGTAATATGCCTTCAGGAAATGCAGGAGGAACACCTATTAGATTTCGTGGCTCCGTTCAAACATCATGGATATGACTATCTGTATAAAAAGAGAACCAATGACAAGAAGGATGGCTTACTTTTGTTATATCGCTCCGATGAATTTATTTTGTTAGATTACGCAAAGGTGGAGTTATATCAATCCGGTATTGAGATCTTAAATAGAGACAACGTCGGTATAATCGCTAAACTAGCCCTCAAAGACAATCCAGAAACGCAAATCGTTGTAGCCACTACTCATTTGTTATATAATCCGAAACGCAATGATGTACGATTGGCGCAAATACAGCTTTTGTTAGCGGAAATAGAACGAATTGCATTCGTCGAGAACGCGACGTGAGGGCACGCTTTAGTAAAATTATTCGTTCATCGTGTCTGGTGGTAAGGGATCTTTATGTAAATATTAAATATTTATAAAATCACTTTGCAGAACGGGCCCGAAGTATTTACCAATCATACTCGCAGGCGACTTCAATTTGGAGCCGTTCACGGGCGTTTACAAGTTCCTAACAGAAGGTTCGTTCAAGTATTATGGGAAAGGACGAAGTTTAGAACCGTCTCAATATCGTTCTCTGTCAAATTCATTAATACCACCGCGATTATGCGTCACCGACAATTGTCAACATTTTAATATCCTGACACAAAGACTGCGAAGAGAAGGCACCGGTAAAGTCATGGTATGTGTGTTCTTGAACATATAACAATTCCCATACAGAAGCTTGCAACAATATTGTAATGTTAATGCAACATTGTTAGGACGTTGAAAATGTTATTGTAATATTGCTAGAATGGATCTGTACTGTATGGAGTATGGATGTATGTAATATCTTAATTTTTTTATTAAATTTATATACAAAGCGTGACGGGATGATTTATTTATGATTATAAATTAATGTATATATGTTTATTTACATTTGATGAAGATCTGATGAATTTACAGCTGATGAAGACTTAATGAAGTTGAAATGTACGGTTTAGAGATTATAACAAAGATTAGAATAAATTAATAACTTTGAAATAAGCTCGTTTTAAATCTCTGACCTGGGTGTTTATATTATGAATTGTTGTTCTTGTACGAGCGAAATAAGTGATTAACACTAATTATTTACTAATATTAATTTTTTTATCTATTTAAAAATTTATTTTGATTAATATTTCGATGAATGCCATTAATTTATGCTCATGTCTGAAGTTTTTCGAAAAGAGAAATAAGAGAGAAAAAGATTCCAAAAATAGTGTACTTTAAGTTTACATTTCATGTGTGTATTCTGTTATTTTTCTCCAATGTTTTAATCTTTTCTTCTAATGTATTTAAAGTTTCTCTATTCAAAAATTTCTTCCAGCTGGAAAATAGCGAATCAAGCCTTCAAAAACGAGACGAAAATATGTCCACACCTTGTAATACGACTGTGTTACAACAGAGCGCGAACAGTGACATCGATTGCACACAAGTTATCGAGATTGTGAAAGGTCATTCCGCAAGATTTTCGTCTGGCACTCTAACGCATCCCTTTAAAATGCGTAGCATTTATACGCACAAAGGTGCTCATGATGAGAAAGAAGCAACCACGCATCAGGACAAGTGGATAACAGTGGATTATATATTCTACAGCAACATCCAACCTTTAAAGAAATACGCTTTACCTACAGTAAGTCAATGTGCCGCGTTACCTAGAATACCAAATTTTATAATAGGTAGCGATCATTTATGTATAGGTGCAACCTTTCAGTTACCGAAAAAAAAATCTCTACTTTAAAATTAGATAACTTTTCATGTATATATTATCTTCTCGATATATTAAAATCAAATATTTCAATACAAAATAAATTGATACCGATACAACGTTGGTCGTAAATGTAAGCACCTCCAATATCTTACATTTTCTTGGAAAAAACGATAATAATAAAATCTGAATGAAAACCTAATAAAATGCTAAAATTGTTATAAAAATAAATATAATTTTATATTTTTTAATTAAAACTTTACATTTATTTTTTTACGTTTAAATAAAATATTTACATTAATTTGTGGAGGTGCTTTTTGACCAAGGTTGTAATTATGTTAAACATTTTTGTTGAGTAGAATCTAAAAGAAAAATATTATCTATACTTCTAATTATCTAAAATAAATAAAATTGCAAATTTTATATATACTTTGATTTATAAAAGTTGCAAATTTGCTATAGTATATCTTTTGTGTATATGATACATTCAAAAAAACTACAGAAATGTAATTCCCTTTTTTAGTTTTTAACTTTTTTGTCGATAAATGAATAATTATTTTAAACTTGATTTTTTTTAATTCTTTCGATGACAGGGTTGCCACAAGTCAGGAAAGTTAGGGAAATGTCAGAGAATTTAAAAATGCGTCAGTAAAGTCAGGAAAAATCAGGGATTTAGCACACTTGTCAGGAAAAATGAAACAGCTGTAAAGAAATTTATTTATATCACAGCGCCACAATATATTGATAAAAATCATTGATAATATCATTTCGCTTCGTTCTTCAAGCCAATTCGCCCGACAATTCTTTAGCTTTATGATTATTTGCCGTGATCTTGCGGTACTAATTCACTATTGTCTTGTACGTGTATGTTTTGTTATGACTAGCTTTTTTTTCGATTGTTGAAAAATATCTGCATCTCTCTCTCTCTCTCTCTCTCTCTCTCTCTCTCTCTCTCTCTCTCTCTCTCTCATTTAATTGTTGGATCAAAAAAATATTTAACATTTTCCATATTAGGATAAAAATACAAGAGACATTGCAAAAAAAATATGTATTATTCAAAGTCAGGAAAAATCTCAAAATTTTGTCAGTAAATCAGGGAAATGTCAGGAAATTTTAGGATTAAAAATTTGTGGTAACCCTGGATGGTAATTGAAAGATAAAATAAATGTTTTATCAAGATCTGTAGATAAGATTTTTGAAAATAACATCAAAATATATTGTTGTGCTAAGAAAATGTAAACTTAAAAATTTGTGTTAATTTTATTTAATATTGAAGAAACTGTATGTCACATATATACAATAGAACTGTGATGTAGTAACTATTGTATATGAACTATTGACATATAAAAAGATAGGTAAAATAAATAACTACAATTCTTTAAAATTTATATAATAAATAATAACGTGTATAGTGTACAAATTTTATATACAATAATAAGTAGAAAATATCTTCTCAGTAATAAAATTATATATAATTTTTATTGAAGTGTTGTTTATCTTATTAATCTACCTACTCTTTCCTCTATTATCTCTTTATGAAATTTCAACTGGGCTTATTTGCACAGTACCTTTGTATAGTTTTGGCTCTTCATATGCCACCACGCAGGTCTTGCCAACGAGATTATTTTCCTTGCGGATGGAACAATTTTCATGACAAAATTTTGCAAATTCCTTGAATCTCACTTGTAACTCTGTATCGCCGCCATTAGGACCAGCCAAGAATTCGCATTTTAGCAGATTTGCTTTTCCTTTTATACAACATTTCAAATATCTATAATCTGTCGTATATAACTCACTGATATTTTGAATTTTTATGTTTAGAGCATGTCTGAGGATACCGGTGACAAACACATCGTCTATCCAAAAGTAATCGTGGGAAGACTTAGCATAATCGATCAGTCGTTTTGCTACTTGTGGATACGTGATATACAACCAACCAGATACAAAGTCAGGATAAATACTATTTGCATATTCTGCCTTACTCACATACCATTTGTTGGTTGGTTCTCGAACGGGAATCATATTCTTCATAACGTAACCAGTCAAAGAATTCTCTTCTATCATACCTGAGTGTAATTTCTCTAATATGCCATATATATTTATGACGATGTCATCATCCATTTTTATAATATATTTAGCATCTTTGCAATTATTTGCTGCCCACTGAAGGCCCATCAGATGCTTGCGAGTTAAATTTCTATAAGTGTCTAAAAAATCTCCCTGAAGTAAGTCATTGAATCGTCGTGACTCGTCCAACAATGCATTTTGCGAAATATGTGTCTTCCTTTCGGCATAATCATTTAACGTACCAAGTAAAAATACTCTTCTGATTCCTAAAGCCTGCAATTCTTCATCTGTATAAGCTCGCCGTAAAGCGCTCCTCGCTGAAGGCTCACCCGCATAAGATGTAACAATCCATATCATAAAAGTAGTATTACACGGTGGCTCAATTATAACTCTAGAAATTCCTAATGGTGTGTCAGTTACCTCATATATTGTATAAAGCTGTATTAGGTTTGTTTTCTGAATCTCTTTCTTTGAACGTAAATCTTTCTCCATGAATATAATAAATAACAGAACACATCCTATGCAAATAAGCAGCAATAAGAATCCATACTTTGAAAGCATGTCTGCTTTGTGTTTACAACTGATTAATAATAAAAATAATAATGGAAATCATAATTTCGTGTATCACAGCATCTTTATATATTGGATCCTTATATATCTGCAGTTTATGTATTCCAAATTATTTTTGAAATTATGGTAGCTGTAAACGTTTGTTCTTCATTGTAGTCTCCACGGAAAAACATGTTTGTTAATATAATTTAAATCGATTAAATTACATTAAGCTAATTAAACAACATACCAAAAGTAGATAATTTCTTCTTGTTTTAAGAGTATTTTCTTTCTTGAACTATACTTTTTTTCACCTTCTTAACATCCTCTTTTTTAACAAATAATAGAATCTCATTTTTACGACCGTACAATTGTTAAACAATAACAAGAAAGAAATCCTCTTTTTTCTATAAATTGTTTACCTTGTTAATTCATTATTTTATAAAAGAATTTTTTAACTTGTATTAAATATTAAAAGCATTTTTTCTATACATTAAAAATGTAATATATTTAAATATATTATACACTATTTTCGTAATCAAATATTAGGTTAAAAACATATAAAAAACTTAATAGAGGATACTCTCTCATATCACGAACTTCTTTAACCAGTCTCACCAACTCCGATTAATCGACCGATTGATAGGCTGCGCACAATGGAGGAACAGATATTAGATATTAAAATATTAACCTATCAGATACCAGTTACACCGGAATACACGATTCTGATAGGTTAATATTTTAATATCTAATATCTGTTCCTCCATTGTGCGCACCTTATTGGAACTGACTAATTACATTTACTGTTCAGCAAAATTAAGGCCGCGACACATACTTTTACATGACGTATAATGCATTAAAGAGAATCAACCAATCAAAATGCTTCTCTTCCATGAAGTGGCAAAAAAAGAAGGATTATAATATAAGAATTGACAAATTACATTCATATTTCTCTTTCATTCAGAGTACGGTCCACTTAAAGCCCATTCTACATTGGTCGTATCGTAGGCGTCGCAGGTCACAAATTTGTTGCAACAACCAATCCAATGTGTCAATTAGAAGTCTCACGACGCTTACGATGCTACGATACGACCAATGTAGAATGGGCTTAACACAATAAATGCTTCGAAGCTTTTAATTGACCAATCAGAAGAAAGGATTTTACTAATCGACCAATAAAAAATGCATTGAAGCATTTATGACATTTAAATGGATCGTAGCTTCAATTGTAAACCCGGATCCTTATAAAGACAACAGCGCTTTGACATCAAGCGTTGATTAGTAAAAAAACCGATTGTGGGGGTAAACTTTATTCCCTTCATCCGCTTTTCACCAATCAGCGTTCAGTGTCGAAGCGCTGTGAGGATTTGAGCTAAGGAAGGAATATTCGAGTTATTCGACTGTGATTAGTCAATTCTTATAGATCTATCAGTCAACATCTAGTGAATTTGCTCACTTTAGTAATTTTCATCTTGTTTCAAGATACACAATCGACCCCGAGATATTTTATACATCCATTTCGGAGCTATCGAAATAGCCACGCTACTGCCACAGACTGTGCATAATCGTACAATACGTGCAATGAGACGCCGAATATCTTACGTGAAAATTTCGTGGTTCAAGACGTCAATGGCTCGCGATTGTTGTTCATATTATTTGTAATAGCTATAAGATAATAGAACGCGAGAGTATCGTAAAACTTGGACGAAGTACCGTCTTACAATCTTTGTGTCAGAATTTCATTGCGATGGCCGAAAATCGAGACGCGATACTAGCTGACTTTCAGGTAAATTGATGGATTCTAGAAATTTCTCACAAGCGCAACGCAAATGCATTCGTAGGTTATGGAGTTACGTGTACATGACATTGACAATAATTTGTTTGCATTTGAGGTGAGAACTTTTCCGAAAGGTCCCATAAACTTTCTTCCCAATACTTCAAAAATTAATGATGCATTCAAATACGTGATTTGTATCAGTTTAATCATGCTGACACAGTGATTTGCCAAAATTCGAAAACTTCTGCTTAATTTCTTTGTCATGTCATCTTGTATGACTTTGTTTTGAAACTTGATTTCTCAGATGAATATCGATGACGTATTCTCGTAATAATAAAAATATCACTGTCACTTTTCATTTTGCGTCCTATCTCTGTATTTGTCTTTTAAATGTAAATTATTTTCAGGCTTGTACCGGAATTGACGATTTCGGAGAAGCAATTTTATATTTGGAGCAAACAAACTGGGATTTACTGGTAAGTATAAATATAATGAAAGCATGGAGTGCTTTTTTTGCTTTACAACATGAGACATGGATACTGCAATATAATATAGGTTTTCTAATAAGAAACATAGATGACATAGTGTAACATAGTGTAACATAGTGTATTATTATATCCTTGTAATTTATCAATATTAAATAGAGATGAAATAATCATTGTGTCATTTATATTTTTTGCTGGAAAGTTCCAATATTATATCCTTATATCTTTATTTGTTTTTAATGTGAAACAAAGACGAAATAATTCACTATTACAATGGTTCATCTGTTTTTTACTGGAAAGCATCCAATTAATTATAGCAACTTTGATAATTATTTTTTTTCATTTAGGCTGCGATAAATAAGGCCATGCCCCAGACTACGCAACAGCTTCCATCTGAAATGGCTCCTGATATAGAAATGATAGAAGAAATAAAAGTAACACCACTTTCATCATCCTCATCGTCGTCGTCATCAAAGTTACAAACAGTGCAGAACTCGAAAAAGACAGGAGCCATGAAAGTAGACATAGTAGAAAGTGCAAAACCTGGAACAAGTAGACCTAAAAGTTGTATGAAGAATAGACAACTTACATTCCACATTAATTATCTTGATAATGTTTATAAAATAAATTTGTCAGATTTATCTACTTTAAGTAAGCAAGATTTGTTGATATTTATATGATTTTGATAATTAACAAAAATTTAATGAAATGTAACAAGTCAAAAATTATAAAAATATGTTTTTTTTTTAGGAGATCTTAAGCAATTTATATGGTGTAAAACAACTGTACCACCTTGTCAACAGAAACTTTATGGATGGAAAAAGGAATTTGTGAATATGACACCGAATACTGTACTGCAAACATTAGATCTTCCTAGGGAAAATACGTTGTATCTACAATCATCTTTGCCACAAGACGGCGACTTGGCTAATGAGACGTAAAGTTATAAAATCTTGTCAGTGTAATTTTGTGATCGTAATAATCACAAATTTACATTTTCCCATTTCAGTGTCATTCTATCAGATCGTATGACTCAGACATACACATTAAACGTCAAGGATGAAGTGCATAATAAAACATACAAATTGAAGTTTCCTGGTACACGTACTGTGCTAGAAGTGAAGACGGACATCTATTCGTTAATAGATGTACCTGTACGAAATCAACAGTGGAAGGGTTGGCCTAGTTCATTGAAGGATGATAATATAATATTGGCACAAAGTGGTATATGTTATCCGGAGCATGATTTATCCGTCGGAAAGCTTCCAGCGAAGGAAGAAAAAAAGGTAATGTCTCGTCAGAAAAATAAATTTTTTCTATTAATTTTTATATATGAAATTATAATACATTTGTATTTTACATTTCAGAAAGTTGTAGATCTAATTGACAGCGATAGTTCAATAGACGAACCAGAGGATGCAGAAGAATTTGATGTTCCGGAAGAGTTTACTGGCGACGATGATATTTTCATAGACGATGTTAAACCCACTAAAATAGAACGCCTCAGTGAGTGTTTTGTATCATAAAAAAAACTGCTGTTTTATTGAAGTGACATGATATGTCAGTATCGTAATACAATGTGTGTTTTTTTTTATTTATATAAACAGTGCCAGAAAATGTAGTAGATGAGGTGATGGGTACATTACATTTTGCGGAGCAATTCGAAAAACGATATGGACCGGCGCATCCGGAGTTCTTTACTGGTACATTTGAAGATGCCCTGAAGGAATCATGTCTAAAACCAGCGAAAGAGGTTGAAAGTTATGAAAAAACCGCGGTAAATATGTAAAACTGATGGAAATATATCTTTTATGTTATTGCAGAGAAAATTATTGGCTATATATTTGCATCATGATAACAGTGTGTTAGCAAACGTCTTTTGTACTCAACTGTTAGGCTTCGAAACGGTGCTTCAACTTCTTTCGGCAAATTTTATAGTGTGGGGTTGGGACATCACATACGAATCTAATAAAGAAAGGTAAAATTTATACAAATATGCGATGTTAAAAATTTATCGAGCTCGCGCCAGTTAAATGTTTATTTTATTTTCAGATTTTTGTATTCTGTAACCCAAACCCTTGGTACTGTTGGTTCATTGGCTGTGTCGAGCATAGATGTTGATACCTTGCCAATTCTCATGATTATTATGAGATCTAGATCTAACACAGAAATATTTACTATCGTACATGGCAATGTAGGTGTTAGCGAGTTACTAACGAATTTGGTACAAGCCGTCGATGTGTTTCAAGTAAGAAATGTAAATTTTATTTTACACATACACGCGCACACACACACACACACACGCACACACACACACGGAGTTAAAAAAACAGTATGCATATAAATATAGATTTCGATTTATACAACTGTATCTTAACTGTTATTTCAAAAAGATAAACTTTATCTTTTTGTTGAAATAGGAACAAAGACGAGCTGATATTGGTGTTGAAGAGGAACGACAAGCTAGAGAAAGAGTCAAACAAGAACAAGACAGAGCATATCAAGAAAGTTTGGCAGCTGATAGGTAATTTAAAAAAGATATCTAAACTGTTAGAAGGAAGAAAAAATATGTCTATACGTACACACGTATGTATAATTATTTACACATTGAACAAAAAATAATGTTTATACTTTATTTTAAGAGCAAAAGAAGAAGCGAAACAGATGCAAGAGGAGCTTGAAAAGAAAAAGAAAGAGCAGGCTGAAAACGAAAGATTAGCTGAGGAAGCGAGGAAAGAAGCTCATAGACAGGCTGTGGAGTCTAGTTTACCACCTGAACCGCAACAGGGAGCGGGCGATGGCGTAATGAAAGTAAGAGTACGACTTCCAGCAGGAAAATTCTTGGAACGTAAATTTCAATCAGATACGCCGTTACAAACGCTCTTTAATTTCCTTATTGTGGAAGGTTATCCTACAGAAGAATATAAGCTCCTATCTAGTTGGCCTCGAAGGGATGTAAGTAGATGATGTAAGCATTTAATCTTATTATGTAGATCAGGCATGTTCAACTTTAGCTCTGGAATCAAAACGTACACGTGCGCGCGCTTTCCTCACTTTATTCTCTCGCCAAGTAAATAGAGAAGATGAGGAGTGAGATAGATGCTGGAGCGCTAGCATCACCGTAAAATTGGACATTCCTGATATAGATATTTATTTGATTTTTTTATATTATATTCTGTCTCTCTTTCTTTAAAATAAAAATTATGTTTTAAAACTTGAATAAAAACTAAATTTAAATAAAATCATCTACAATTCTACAAAATATTTACGACATATTAATGTATTAAATATTTTCATTCTTGTTCCAGTTAACATCCATGGATTCAAAGCTTACTTTGATGGATTTGAAATTCTGTCCCCAGGAAACAGTAATTTTAGAGGAACGATAAATAATACGTTGTAATTAAATTCAAATGTAGAAATTAAGTGTCGCGAATATTCTTCAAAAATGTATTTATTTAACAACTTCGAAATAGTGATTATTGAGTCCTGTTTATCTTGCGACTATATACATTTTTACGCTGAATTTCTTGTACGATCAAGTCGTATGTACGCACTCCGGGTGAATACAATTTTTATTTTATAAAAAAAGAAAACGTTCGTTCCATGCATACGTATATTATACTACTTTAAATTTTCAGGAATAAAATTGTGTTTCGAACGAATTCGATTTCGAGTAAAAACTGCCTTTGCTTATTATGAACGTATTGCAACTGGGTCATGTAAATAACAGGCAATATAATGGAATTCATACAGGGTATAATTTAATAAGGATATACAAGTCTATACCCAACACATATACACACATCTATATATATATATATGTATATATATATATATATGTATATATATATAAAAAGATATGTGTATGTACATATAACAGAAGCACTTGTTGCTCTATCAAATTAGTTTATTTTTCTTTTCTGCATTATAAATATAAGGACGCAGCAAACACAATATCCCGTTTTATAAGTTTGATTGCCTCGCTAAATTTATTTTCAAGATCTGTATTCCCGATACCTTTTGCAGCTTGGCATAATTGTCGAAGCACCTCCTCTAAACGTCGCATACACCTGATAATAGATCCTAAAATATATGTTTCATGTATATACATATGCATATAAATGTTTCAATTTGTCATTATCTCAGTAATGAGGTATGCTAACATGTACGTATACACACATTACCTTCAAATATATCTGTCATTTTGCAAATTTGTAAAAATGTTGCGCCTTTACACCAAGCGTATATAACGTCCATTAAATACGGCTTAAATCTGTCAACATATGCATCCTCATCTAATTCTAGATTGGCTTCTGTTGATACCTTTGCTATTCTTCGAGCCAAGTCCTGCATCTGCCTAAGTGGACCGCTTAATTCCTCTGTACTTTTAGGCATTTCGTTTGATTTTTCGTCACATACAAAACAGCTGATCAATGCCACCATTTGTGGCACACTTAAAGAATTAAAGAGACCATTAAAAATCATCTCAGTCATTAATAGTTCATCGGCACCGTTCAGTTCACAAGCTACACGTCCTTTTAATTCTATTACGTCTGCCGATGTGCAATACGCCATTCTCCTTAAAACTCTCTTTCTACATTTGAGTTCGTCCATCTGAAGTATCGACTTAGCCTGCTTAAACTCTTCCTTGGCTTGCTTAAGTTGCGCAGCCAATTCTTCTTTATGCAAAAATTGTTCGTATAATTCATTTACGTTGGAATCCTATAAAAAATTATAGATTTTAAGAAATTCAGAGTTATCTTAAAATGGAATTAAAAGAAAAAAAAACATTGAAAAATTAGGATATTCCATATACTTAATAAAAATTGTTCAGAACATTTTAACGTAAGATATCTCATATATAAATATTTTAAGCACAAAAAATGTACTGCCAGAATCCTAGAATATAGAAACTGTCTCTTACCTTATGCAAAGAATGTGCATATAATCTTTTTTCTAATGCTTCAATCTTTTTCACAATATCTTTAAAAGCCTGATCCTCTATATGCATATCTGTAATAGGATTGAGTAATGGTAGACCATCCGGGAATCTTTTTTTCACTTCTCGTATTGTCTTCAATACACTTTTTCTATTATCAGGCGGTCTAAGATCTTTTGGATAATATAATCTTAGTGAGCTAATCTGTGAAATTAAATTATGCAAAACAGGGACTACTTCCATTTCGCCTTCTTCATCTTCGCGACATGGAATTGGATTGCCTTCTTTAGAGTTTTTCGATAAATAAAGTAAAACATCAATGATAATAACAGTCTTGCCTTTGACAGGATTTTTTGGATTTTTTTTCTTAAAATTCACTATGATTCCCCAATCAAACGTTTCGAGTTCATTTTTTACCTACAATAATAATAATGTATAACAAATAAATTTCGTTAAAATCCAGCCAAAAATGATTACTGCGTCAATTAAACTGTAAAAAATACGTACCTTTACTAATCTTCCAGGTTGTAAAAACGGTACCAAATACTCCGGTTGCGTTAGAAATGATTGAAACTCTTTGCTCAGTCGATTGAGTTGTTCACGTATGTCATGATACGAAGAAATCTCATCGTATCTATCCACGTTTACAGTACTGTAAGCGGTGCTTAATTCCTTTACCTCTGAAAATATAATCGAGATCAATGATTTATTTTCAACAATTGTGTTTAACCATTGAACTCCTATTTTGTAATTCTTTTAATGATAGTACTGATGTCATTACATTGTTATTGTGCAAGTAAATCTTTCTACATGGTAAAAAAAAAGCTATGTACAGTCGTTAAAGAATTTCAGAATAGGGGCTCTAACAAAATTAGAACGAGCTGTGATAACAACTTACTATTATACAAAACTGGAATACCAGCTTGATTCTGAAATTGAAAAAAGCTTCTTTCCAACATGTATTCTGGATTAATTTCTTCCACTCGTAAAAGATTAAGAACCATATTATAAGTCAAATGAAATGCGGAATTGATTGGATCCGGCTTTCCTTGAACGATAGCTTTACCAACGACGGGACTAACTTGCTCGTCTATCATTAATATGACAATCCCTTTGTCATCGAGACCTCTCCTGCCAGCACGACCGGACATCTGGATGTATTCACCCGACGTGATCCAACGAAAGTCCTTGCCATCGAATTTACGAGGTGTTGTAAACAAAACTGTCCGTGCTGGCATATTCAAGCCCATCGCAAATGTTTCAGTGGCAAAAAGAGCTTTAATTAAACCTTCACCAAATAATATCTCGACTGTCTCCTTCAAGATTGGCAAGAGTCCACCGTGATGAATTCCTATTCCACGCCGCAAAAGTGGCAACAAATTTGTAACTTGCGGTAACTTTTTATCCTCGTCGTTGAGGACGTCTACCGCGTTGTTAAAAACCTCATCTACCAGTTTTTTCTCTTCTAGCGTGTTTAAATCTAGTTTAGCCATCTGCATTGCATAAACCTCACAATCTTTTTTCGAAAAGTTAAAGATTATCACGGGCGCGAAGTTTCTCTCCATGATCATTTTTACCATCTTGAAAATATTTGTTTGTCCGTTGTTTGTGGCGCGCAGACCACCTTTGCGTCCTTTCTTGTCACCTTTAGCTGCGTCACCCGTACTTTGCAGGCATGCCATGGCTCTGTTAAAATTATCCTCTTTAAATTGACCCATTTCATCTACAACCTGTTTTAAAACAAGTAACTTTAGTATGTATGAATAGACGGTACATTTTTCTTTTTCGTCAAACAAGCCTCTTCATTATAGATTATCACTAACCAGATGTATACCGTCGCCACCAACTGGAAATATATAATGTTGCAACGGAGTAGGTCTATAGTCAGTAGAGACTACATGGCAAGGTTGATGATGCAAATGTACCACCCACTCTGCGAATTGTCTTGCGTTTGGTATAGTAGCAGAAAGAAATACATAGTGCACATTGTCTGGCAGCAATATAAGTGTCTCCTCCCAAACTACACCTCTTTCTTTGTCACGCATATAATGAATCTCATCGAAAATTACCCAACCAACTTCACGCATTACCTGTATAATAAATATTGTATCAATTATACACTTTCATATTCTTCTTCCTATATAGAATATTTTATACAATCTTTAATATTTTATTAAGTAAATATTGATCCTTATATTAACTAAATAATTTTCTACTAGAGACATTAATGTCATGTTTATGGAAAATATTTGTTTATATTTGTTATTAATATTACATTTTATTTCATAATAAATTGCAAGATAGAATAAAATAAATAATAATAAAACAAACCTCTGAGCCCCTATAGAGCATATTTCGCAAAATTTCAGTAGTCATGATTAATACACTCGCTGTTGGATTTATAGTAACATCGCCCGTTACTAGACCAACGTCCTTAAATTCCTCATAAAATTCTCTATATTTCTGATTACTCAACGCTTTAATTGGAGTAGTATATATTACTCTTTGCTTATCTTTAAGCGAACATGCTATTGCATATCTGTATGATACATATAAGATAGTAGAATAAAATCATTTTGAAAACATTGTTTAGAAAAAGTAATCTCTAAAATATGAAATATTTACTCAGCCACGACAGTTTTGCCAGCAGATGTATGTGCAGAGACAAGAACTGACTGATTGTTTTCAATACATAAAATTGCTTCCTTTTGAAATGGATCCAGTATGAATTTATACTCTTTAGCTGGTTTGCCCTGTTGACGCTCCAAAGGTATATACTCTTGATCAGGAGGAATAGCAATCTCATGCATACAAGATTCCACGGTTTCTATAGTATGCACTGTTATACGACATGTCACTTCCTCTAAACTAAAGAAATAATGTTGTGTATGTAGTTATACATATATTGTTCTATAATACAATTATGAAATAAACATAGATAAGTATACACGTTATCAATTATATTAATACTAATAATGTCAACCACTATTTTATTTAAATATTCTGATCAACATAACGTAAAGTTTTACTTGATATCATTCAAAACAGAATCGTGTCGCAATTTTTTTATGGCTGCTTTGTCATCATTTTCGTCCAATTGTCGCTTTATTCCTATCTCCGGTTTGATTTTCCTGCAGTTTATTATAAATAAGTATTCCCCGCAGTCACATACATGAGGTTCATTTATATATATATATATATATATAATTACAAACTTTGGACTGTCCAGTATTTCTATATCATCGCCATGCTCATCAAAAACATCAAACAAATCTTCGCTAAAATTCGCCATTATTCACTTAAAAAATTATTATTTCAATACTTTAATTAACAAAAATTACATGACACATGCCTTTACTTGCATCCAGGTAAGTATATAACGTATATAGGTGAATTTCGATCAATGACTGAATTTAAGTCGGTAAAGTAGAAGGCTCGCTTACCGAACAATTGAACATGATTGGACAGAAATCGAGAACAAATAGGTGCATTTAACCGCTCACTGAGAGCTCTTTCATCTGATTGGCAGATTCCATTAGATTCTAAAATATAGACCAATCAGATGAAAGAGCTCACTGAGCGCTCAGTGAGCGGTTGTCGTTCTAAATGCATCCGATACGTGTCGCTGATATGCCGCAAATTTTAAAATAAACTTTTTGCGATTTGAAATGAGAGAGAGAGAAGATATTTCAATTAAATAAATCCCTTTATTTTTTTCCCATTCAAAATATTTTATTCCTTAATTTTTAAATTTATATTCCCTAATCGGATATATGTCCTAGTCCTTAATTAAACCATACATTACTGATCGTGGAAATAATATGTATCTTCATTTATTCATGGAATAATGCGCTCCAGTGACCTTGCCAAATATTCCAAATATTCTTTATTGAAATTTTTGTCATAAAAAATTTAAGAAATTTCTTTTCCATTTTTTTTTATAACAGTTTGGGAAACCTCAGAATAAATGTCGGTAAACACAATAATCAGTACGTGCTATTCACTGAAAAGCTGCATTTTCATGCAGACTGAATGAATAGCAAAATCGATGTATGTATACAATACGACGTAAACAGCAACGCATAGATAAAAAGATATAAGAAATTAGCGCATAAGTGTAAGTAAGAAATGTAATCAGTGACAGGTTTTAGCGGTGTGGAAGAATATAAGTATAATTAAGGTAACTATTGTAATTTATAAATCAAGTCCTTTCTTGGCAATGCAAGCTAAAATAATTAAGCTATATTTTATTATTTGTGTCAATTATGTAATATTATAAAAGATTAAAATATATATATCAGAAGATTTTATCAATATAAGCTTCTTTAGGCTATTAATAAAATGAATATATTATAAAATTATTAAAAAATATTAGAAATAATTAAAAATAGATGAATCACAAGATGGTAATAAAATAGATAAAAATAATTATAAAAAGTCATGTAGGTATAAATGTAGGTTTTGTATTACATTTCGATTTTATGATTAATTGGATCAATGGTCATATCATGTCTACTGAGTTGTGTAATAAAATTGCTTTATGGCATCGTCTGTGGCCTTCTTAAGTAATTCCTTACGTTGTTCTATTAGTTTTTGAACTATAGATGAAGTATTTGAAGGTAGATTGAAATTAGTTGAGAATGTTTGTATCTGAAACAAAGACATTCGAAATATTGAATAACAATTTATATTTATGTAGCAATTTCATAAAATATATAATTTTTAATTTATTGAATCATATTAATTTTCAAATTTAATATATGATATTAAAATAAGTATAGCATGTATAAAATAAGTATAGTGTGTATAAATATATTTTACATCTTATAGCAGCGAGTATAAACAGGGTGTCCCATAACTTTTAATTAATATGAAATTATGAACAAAAAGTTTTGCCAATTTTGGTTCAGACCATTATTTACCGTGTTATTAATAGTCGCGTTCAGCAGATTCAACTGTTGCGGAGTAGATCCGTGAGCGATTGCTGTTAAGTTGAATGACCTAAAAGAACACACCAATAGCACTCACGGATACGCTCCGCAACAGTTGATTCAATCAATTTTTACAGTTGATCATTCAGATAGGACTCCAGAGAGTATACAGAGGCGTAGTATGCCATGGGACTTCTCGAACTTATTATTGCGTTCTCCTGATTGAAATTTTATTTTAATTTATCGTATTAATAAATAAATAAATAATTATAAATGGAATAAAATATAATAAAGAAATCAAATAAAATAAAATAGATAAATGAAATAAATAAATAAAAGAAAATAATAAAGTTTGATATGAAATATATCTATCTCAAATAAAATCAGACTAATGCGGTGATCAACAATTAATATTAAAGAAATACAACCAATAAGAAACTGTCTTTAACGGTTGAACTGGATCTTTGGTGCTATTATAATTCTGTATGAATTTGTATACCATGTATGTATATTATAGTCTTTTAAACTGCACGCTGAACAATTTTTCGGTCTTCAAACGCAACTATACGAAACTACCGTAATAATATATCACGAGTTAAACCGTCTTAACAATTTAACAATTTTTGATGTTTTTTACGCATCTTAAATCGATCTTAATAATATTGAGTGATAAATTAAAATCTGTAAATAATTAATTTTTATAAAAAATGAATATTAAGTTATTGAAATCATATCTTGAATACATCAAATAAAATAAAGGAAGTGGTCAATAAACGATCTTGGCTAAGTCTTAGTACTCAATAATGTTCTTATATATATCTTTTCAGTTCTTTTTCAAACTGTGCATCGAATTGTATAATAGTTGAACTTGCAACGTAATGTCAATAACTGAAATAAAAATCTGTTGATCGACACATTTTAATGCCTGATTTTATGTTATTTATTTTATTTTATTTATCTAGATATTTTATTTTATATCAGACTTCATTTTTTTCTATTTATTTATGTTATTTTTACTGCATTTATTTATTTGTTTATCTATATTTATTAACTTATTTATTTATTTATTTTTTTATGAAAAATTAGAATGTGAAATTTCTCAATCGGGGGAACGCATAACTCAAGTAGTTCCATGCCACGCTCCCGCATATACTCTTATAATGGTCTGAGCCAAAATTGATAAAAAAAACTTCATAATTTTATTCTATTTTATGTTCCCTGAAATATTAATTAAGAGTTATGAGACACCTTCTATACGCTGTAAAAATATTGTTTTCTATTTGAGGAAGACATCCTCGTGAATCAATTATAATTATTAATTTGTGTAGATAATTTTCTAGGGTAAAATCTTTTTTGAAGTTATTTTTAATTAAATCGTAAATCTTAACTCATGATGTAGTATTAAAACAAAGATTTTGTTTATATTTTTAAGCACTGATATTAAATCAGTTTTGCAATATAGTTATCCTCAAAAGTAAAATATTACGATATAAATATTTAAACACCTGATTAATTATTAACATTAATTTCATTATGTAAAATTAATTTACAATTCCATATGATGAGCAGGTTTTATTTCAAGCGCACCATAAAAATAAAGTAATATTTTCACTAATATTGCAATAACATCGCAACGTAAAAATGTTGTTGCAAGATTCTGTGCTGTTTGAACTAATGCACTATACATAGTTAATATAAAATTAATAAGTATATGAATCTCCAGAATCATAAAATTTACCTTATCAACTTGTTCGTTTACATAAACATTCTGAAGAATAAGTTTTAACACTGCAGGTATAGTAAGTGGTCTAAAAACAAGAAATCCTTATTAATAAATGTTTACAAGTAAGCAAAAATATAATATGCATTTTTTTATAAATGTCAATATTATTACATCGGTTTTAAAATCATAAAATTGTTTAATATATAGTCGAGAATTATATCATTGTTCACATGCTTCCTAATAATAAAATTGAAAATGAATGAATGATCTGTATTGGGAAATAATGAAGTGTTCCTTGCTGCCATATTTAAATAATCTTTAACGATATTAGGATTTTCAGCGCAACTCAAACCCCACAATAATCTTTTATCATAATCTTGTTCTTTTAAATGTATTTCTTTGTTTAGATATAATTCCAACATTTTATCCCAAGTAGTTCTACTGGCTGTCATCATACCAGTACAATACATAAATGATGGAATTCTAAAAAAAGTAAATATATGTATACATATTATATATTATATATATATATACATATATTATATATTAGGAAGAAGTACATGCATTTTATACCTACAGCCGATTATCTATAATTTCATTAGATTACATATTTTTTTATTTTTAAGGAAAATGCATAGGTATAATATCTTTCGTCAATTTGTTATTATATTTTGGCTTATATACAACGGCATATTTAGTCTGTCATTATATTAAAATAAAAATAGATTTTCAGAAGAAAAAGTAAGAATGATGTTTGATTTCGAAAATTTAAAGAAATAAAAAATTGACTGTAACGTATTCATGCATATATATACATATATATGCACGCGTGTGCACGTACTTATTATAAATACAATTTATAGGATAATCATAAGTATATGAAACATACTTGTGAATTTCATGGTTAGCAAGATATTCACTTAATTTAAGTGCGCTCATTTTCTTACATTCCTCATGACCAAAAAAACATGCCATTTGTAAAGCGTACAGCCTTGTCAATTTTGTAATGTGGTCATCATTAGGATCTTCTACATATCCTACATATCGAAAAAGCCTATCGAAAAGTTGTTCGAAGCGTATCTAAAAAATTATGAAGTAATGTATTAGTTTTTTGATAAACTTGTGATATATACAAAAAACTAATCTTTTTGCGAAAAGGCTAAAGTAAACTACCCACTGTTTTGCATCAAGACTAGCTTTTTTGCAAAAAAGCTAATTTTGCAAAGACTGTGACATAATATTGATTAAAAAAATTCGTTGATTTTATAAAAATGCGACCAATTATAATACTATTATACTGTAGCCCGAAAAAAGTTAGACTAGTGCAATACACTATAATTTCAATTGTTTGTACACTACCTTGATATGTTTGACCTCGGGCAATACAAAAACATTATTTTGTATAATGTAGACCAATGACTGCCATGCTATGTAATCTTTGTCTTTAAAGAGATAGCTTATCAACTGAATGAATATGTATCCATTTATTCGATCATCCAATACCATGATAAACGAATCAATAATGATTTGAACACGATTAAGAACGTGTATATTTGTATATTTTATACTATTTAAATAGTTTAAAATTTTATACCAATTCGTGGTATCGTAACTAACACGATAGTATCCTGTGTGTAATATTCGTTATATGTATTACTAGATTGAATTTATCAAAATATATCTTAAAACGCCTATATATATACATATATTGTATAGTCTGTCTTTTCTTAATATAACACCAAATGTATTTTTTTTATATACAAATATTATTATATAATAAAGTATAAAATATATAATAAAGTTTAAAATATATGATAAAGTTTAAAATATAAGTATAAAATATATAATAAATATAATATTAAAAATTAAAGCATAAGACGTATTAAAGACTTGTTGAAAAAAATGTCATTAAAACGTCTTTTAGATATCTTTATTAAGATATTTTATTTTTCGTTTCTGAACATGCGTGTTATCTAGATTATTTTATGTTAATTAATATTTGGCAAAGATTTAAAGAATTTAATTGTTTAAATCTTTGTTAAGCTTTTACAAATAAAAATGCATCAAATTAAATGACGTAGAACTTTCGTGATGATAGAATAAATGAATATAATAATTAAATTAATGAAAACACGTAAATATATTTATCCATATTTACCAGTTAGTTGTAAATTGACAATAATCCAATCATTTGGATTAATTATAAAGCTTATATTATGTTGATCTGGTCGTAACCAATAACGAGGTACAGTATTGGAAAAATCCAAATTGGACTGCGTAGCGAAAGTTATAGGAATCCACCATTTAGTAGTTTTCATCTCTGTCTCACCATGTTGCCGGACACATGATTGTGATATTGTCACTTCGCCAGTTTCATAATTTCGCTCTACGTGTACAAAGGGATAACGCTCTTGGTTCATCCAAGTATCCATCACTTCTTTTATTCTATAACCTTCGTGTGGGACATCAGATTCATCCAGAGCACTTTGCATGGCGCTCCATAAATCATCTGGTGTAGCTGTGCTAAATTGACTTTCGAAAAATGACTATTATCAATAAAGATTGTAAAATGTAAATTAATTATTAATTAATATATGCAAATATTAATTGTGCAAATAAATTTATAAATATATATATTCTACAGATATATATTTATGTATAAATTTAAAAAAATATAACTTTCTTTTTAAATCTCTCAGAGTAAAAATTGAATCAATTTTGAAAAAAGTGAGAATATTTTCATCCTTGAAAAAGAATAATAGATTTTAAATTCACTCTTTTGGAATAAGATCCCTTCTAAACAATGAAATATTATTCCAAAAAAGGAAGTGAAATTTCATTCATTTAGAGTGAATCTTATTTCAATCGAAATTGACTCCAAAATTTGACTCCAAAAAAATGAAACTTTTCCAATTTTTTTCAATAATGAAAATATTTTTATTCTTTTTCAAAGACAGGTTCAATTTTCAATTTTTTAAAGTTTTACAAGATATTGTTCTAAGAAATTTAGAAAATAAGATTAATTTAAAAAATATATTTAATAAATTAAATTGTAATTAAATAGAGTAAAATATATGGCTTACAATTGAATAATAATATGATATTGAGTATACCTAAGTTCATATTTCTAAAATATTATATTTTTTAACATGAATTCAAGAAATTTTATTTATATAATTTTACATATAATATATTATAATTATATAATAAATTCATAATGTATGTATTCTACATATGTTCATATCTGTTGTATATATTGTTTATATATTATATATAAATATAATATTATATTATATATTAGACAACATTATACACACTTACTGCGTGGCCAAATACGTAATGAGACCCTTTCGAAATACTTCAGCGGTAATTGTATTATGTAACATGCGCAATAAAACTGGCGCTACAATGTATAATACACCATAAAATATATATTAACAATACATTTTAAAGTACATAGATAATTAATATATACTATACATGAAGATACATTGCGCTAACGAAATATTTGTTTTCCGATAGCTTTCTGTTTTATCATTTTCTTTATGCTACACATTAAAATTAAAGAATCTGTAAACAGTTAATAGTTTAATTTTATTTTCATTATCTTACCTTTTTTATAAACTTCAGTAGAAAACAGCGATTTTTCATCAAGAGTGTTGCCAATCTTCAATGTGACAGAATTCAATAAACCTGTATCTTTGAGAAAGCATTGTTGCATGGTCTGAATTACAAATAGATCCATTCTCCGCCAATCTTTGAAAATCTGAAGAAAAAAAATGCTTTGACCAGATTAAATATAAAACATTCGAAGAAAAGCTCGTATTATAAAAATAATTAATTCATTTGTCACTTCCTAAAACAATACTAGTTTACATTTTATAACACGTAGGTTGTATTAATCTTTCGCTAAACTTTTTACAAGAAGAGAGAGCAGTGTCTCATTTAATTATTTTTAAAAATATTGGAAATAATTTAATATAAAGATGACATTATTTAATATCAAAACAAAATCAAAATACAAAATATATTGTATTTATTATTTATTTTATTAAATACTGAATATGGCGGAAGAAAAGAATCAAATATTTACGAATTTTAATGAAGTATTATATAATGTTCTTATACGACTTCTACATATAAAAATGATCAAATATAAAAAAAATAAAAATAGCAAGTCTTCATAAGATATAATAATATGAAGAATAAAATATTAATTTTCAATAAAAATTTATAGTTTTATAATTATTCGTAAAAAAACGCATTACAAACTTTTTTATGACTTTGAATTAAAACATCTATCTTTCTCTCTCTCTTTCTATCATTCAGATGTATACGCAGAGCTACGTTAAATGAAAATATAGTATTTTTATGTATGTATTTGTATTTTGAATTAATACTATTTTTTTTAATCTTAAATTAAAATGTATTTCAAATGATTTTTTCAATAAGCAACTTTATACATTACATATATATAGAATGTATACATAATTGTATACTATATACACACACACACACAGACATATATATATATATATAATAATATTTAATAACCTTGTCGATTGTGTATGATTCGAAAAATGAAGCAAATCCCTCGCTTAGCCAAAGATAAGGCCACCAAGATGGAGTGACTAAATTGCCAAACCATTGATGTGCAAGTTCATGTGCTACTACCAACGCTGCTTCTGTTTTCTGATATATTGGATCGCTGTTATCGTAGATAATTCCTGATTCTCTAAAAGATAAAACATAATATAATTATATAAAATGTTCCTGAATTTTTTTTTTTTTGCAGTCTAGTATGTATGTATATACTCTAATGAATAATTACATAATTCTTTGTCTTACACGAATAATTCACGAGAGAACGCAATCGTCACAACCAACTGTTCTTCTCAAATTTTAATAAATTTTGAATATGTTAAAATATAAACCAAAAGAAAAGAGAAGATTTTTTTCGATAAATGTTGAACATAACGGACCTATTTTCGATAATCTTAATCTCGATATACGAGTACATACTAATATTGTCAAGGTCATGGTCTTGAGTGATCTTCGGAAGGTTTTAGCCCGCGCTCATTATTATTTTAAAAGCTTTTTACAGATAAAGTTATAAATTAATTTGTTTAAAATTATTTTGTTAAAAACTTTTTAATGAATAACCAGCACGGATTTAAAATTTTCCGAGAATCACTCAGGGCTATGACCGTAATAATATATGTCAATAAAGTTATGGTTGTCGGAGGTGGGTTCGTAAGAAAATGAAAAAATTTATTAAATTATTATGTATAAAGTACTTTACTGAAACTATTGACGAATTATCACTCAAAACACTTTTTCTATTTTTCACAATTTAAATTTATACTTTGAACGAGAAAATCAACCTTTTTTAAAGGATTTCACACTTTTAAAGTGCGACTTACAAGTACTTACAAAAAAAAAAACAAAGTGTCCTTTTTTAGCTTATATTTTAATATGACTAAAGCTTATGAAAGTCAAAAGAGAACAGTCATTCCTCTGTTAGACGTTAGAAATTTTTTTATTTGTATATATACTCGAATAATATATGTATATATATGTGTATATATATATATATATATTCATATAAGAGAGGAAAAAGAAAAGGTGTAATGGATTAAACACATTAATAATTATTCAAGACTACAATATTCGTTTAAATATGAAAACATTATTTGGATATATATTCTGTAAAAACGTTTATGTTTTCTAAATTTCAAATGCTAAATTTGTAGTATTGGATAGATTTAAATCTTAACAAACTTCTTTTAAATTATATATATTACCGATAAGTGATAAGTCCCCAATTTTCCATACCACCAACCACAAAATTAGGTATCAATATGTGGTCCATTTTCGGTACTTTCTGGGAACTATTGGTATATTCAATCAAGAACTCCACGACCTTTTCAGCGACACTATGTGAGAACGTTACTTTCGAAGTCAAAGACGATTTGCACCACATATTGATGGTTTCGTTTGCGTTAGGAACGCGGACAAATTCAGACATCGCAATCGCTACGATATAAGTAGACATTAAAGGTGTGGTGTGGAAGTTTGTCCGCAACATGCCATCTTGTTCCAAAAATTGTTCTCGTATTGGCATATTCGATAATACACCATACTTCTGACTGTGTTTTACGGAGATATCAAAGGTGGCTTTTAATGCTGGTTCATCCCAACATGGAAGCATTAGTCTGGCACCATTCGGTTCGAAATTTGTTACGGCCAACCATTTACTATTTAAAAAAATGTTTTAAATGATGACAAACTCACTTATGTTAGATAATATGAGAATTTAAAGGACTTTTTGTTAGTTACTGTCTATTGTTATCTACTGTATTTGATAAAAATTTTGTTAAAAGTAAGAATCGAAATGCTGAACAGTCATGTCATCTTTATTTAAAATTGAATTTGATGCACTATGCACGTATTTTATATTTATATTATATTTACTGAAAAACGTTTTATGTGTGACAATAAGATAAAAGCAAAAAAAGCTGTTAATAAAAAACGTTTACGTTACAAATTTGTATTTTGTATTTTAACATATATACATATATATTTACTTACGTGTTATTTTCTTTGTCGTTTATGTATGAAAATTTAATAAAACCTCTTCGTTGAGATACAGGTAATAAATTACCGGCAAATTCCATGTGCAGGATGTACGGACCGGGCGTTATTATACCAATAAAAATAATTGACAAAATGTTGGTTTGATTGTCATGAATATGTTTTAACGGTCTATAAGTAGTATCTTTGTCCTTAATCACTTTTGTCGCTGTTTCATTTATTTTTAATTCTCTTGAGTGTAAGCTTATTGTTGACGTTATATAACGAATCTTGATTTTAACATTGGATTCACCGTAAAAAGTAAAATTGCCTTCTTCAAGATACGGTGTTATGTTAATGTCATAGTGGACTGGTATGGTATTGTTAGGTAAACGATCAATAATTTTTACGTTATTACCGAGAGAAGAAATTGTTCTTGTGGCTAATATTAAACCAATATTTAATAACAACTTTAGAATTATCATATTGAATCCCTCTTTATTTTATCTGTGATTTTTTGTTAAAAAAAAACGAATACGATATTATATAAAAATACCTGAAGTTATATTTGAAGTTTAAATTGAAAATCTAAAGTCTCTTATTATTAATTTTTATATAAATATAGAATTAATAAAAAAAAAATTTTTCATTTTTTATTAAAAAATTGTATATAAGACTTATTTTGAAAAAAATATTAATATCTTTTTATATTCGATATTCTGTACATTTTAATGTACTCATGTTTATAATTAATTTTGTTATTTTTATATTTTCATAAAATCCTTTCTTAAAGCATCATAATAAAAGATTAATTTATTAAATTTGAAAAATTTATTTAATTTTAGATATCTAAGAAGTGTATTTACATTTGGCTGCATAGAATATATTTACTACCAAAAAAATATATACGTATATAACGTTGATATAGAAAAAAAGAGTACAACATGTTCCACATTCAACATGTTTCATATTCAATATGTTTCAAATTCAATAATTTTATTGCTTTATTTTCTCATGTATTTTTTCATGGTAACCGCAAATTATTATAATAATAATGTAACTCAGGAAAAAATTGGTACATTGAAATAATGAATAACGTCTTTGTTCACATTACGAAGTCGCTGTTGGTTATGCTGTTATCATTTAAAAAGCAATTCAAAATTAAGCCAACAACTCTGAATTCGTTTTTAAATAATTGAAGCATAATTGACTGTGATTTCATAACAATGCAGTGAATAAGGACCTTTTTCAAGGACCTTTACAAATGTAATGATACCGAGATTTTGGTTGCAAAAATATTTATTAAACTCTCCTTTACTTATGCGTTGTTTTTAGAAATATTTGTTTTACGTCGTATATTTTTCTAAGCAACAAGGGAAATGAACATCTTACGAATTATTACTATTTTTAACTACTTACTTTATTATCTATATGCAGATTAACATGCAGTTGATTCGTAATTGATTAATTTTTAGTTAATTACAGTTAATTAATTATAATTATAAATTTATTATCACAAAGGTTTGATATCAAAGTTATATCAGCACGATTGCATTGTCATCTTGCCGTCTCGAAAGATTCTTGAATACTGAATATAATATCAATGTCTATAATATTATTACATGTTATCTAAATAAGCTGTAAGGTCATGTCAAAAAAGATGTCCTAGACTTATTCAATCCTTGAGTTATAAACAATTGCAAATAAGAATCTTTTTATAGAGAAGCTAAATAAATATAACAAACATTTATTAAACGTTAAAGGCAACATGCAATCATACAGTATTACGACATATAGTTTCTTTTATGTAATATATAAAAGATAGTATATACATAATATATGGTATGTACATATACTTAACTTATAAAAATATTTATACAGTAATTGTAGTTATACAAATAAATCGTATATAACCTATTATTAATCGCAAGAGATGATAAATTGTATACATATGTCATCATAATTTTAAATTTGTATTACTAGAAATTATTAATAAAAACAAAATATTATAGAAATATTAAAAGATAGCATAAAATCAATAATAATTTTAATATTTTGAGAAATATAAAGATAGATAAAAAAAAAATTTTAATCTTAAATAATAAAAATGTAACAAAATGTTGGATTATTCATTTAATATTCTTTTTCATCCTTTATTGCTCCACAAAAATAGTCAAGTTTTTCAGAGCAATTATTTATCAGTTTATGACGAGTACATAATTGCAATACAACTCATGAAATTATTTACTTCAACATTATTTTGAAATTCTTTTATTTTATTAGGAGTACAAATTAGTTCGGTCCGTTTTCCAAAAATGCCTCCAAAAACAAATTATTTTTTCGAGATGGAATTCGAAAATTGCCTGAGAGATGGGAAAAAGTAGTAACCAGCGATGGACAATACTTTAATTAATCTGTTCATTCATTTTGTTTTGAAATAAATGCATTTTTGAATACAAAAACGGACCGAACTAATTTGTACACCTAATAATCAAATATGTTATTTTTGTGTAATTCACACAATATCAAAATAATTTTAATAATTGTAAAAAACAGTAAAAATTAAATAGGCTACGTGTCTAAGCTAGGATGTCAGATGGTCTTTAACATAAACGAATTTAATTTTTAATAATTGTGATAAATTAATGTACGCACATACATGCACAAAAAAGTACATTTAATGAAGTTCTATTAACTACATGAAATCTGTGATCACACAAAACATATATGTCAAATTGATCTTTATTATATTATTATAGAAATAATATTTTTTAACAATTTACTCGTAGTGAATGATCTAGAAAAGCGAAATAAAATATTTATATTTGATATATACAAGGTGAAGCATCTAAAACGATCCACCTATAATAATTAGCTTGTTTTTGATGATACGAAAAAATATACCTTACTCTGTTAATGTTTATTAATATTTATCTAATAAAAGATTACAAATTTACAAAATGAACAAAATAAATAAACAATATTTTAAAAGAGTAACACTATTATAGCACTAATGCATTGTTTAATTATCCTCAATGTCGGCTTTAGCAATCAAGACAAACAGGAAGTGATAACAGGAAATACTTATAAATGTGACATACCATAAATAATGCAATATACATATGTATATTACATAAGTTGTTTAATCACATTCAGCTCATCATTTTTTCATTCATGTCATCCTCGCAAACTATTAAACTTGTTTTAAAATTTTCTAAATATAACATTGTTAAATATGATTTATCACTTTCGGAATGAATAGGTTTCATTTCTAATCGAATATTGCTGAGAGCTCAAAACGTTGATCAAAAGGATTCGTTTGATTACAGATAAACGTCCAAATATGCGTTTACGCAATGCCTGTACTGGATTTAATATTTTTTCTCAATACAAATCCTTTCTTCGAAAGTGGTTGGCGGTTCCACATACTGCCGGATGACCTTTAATTTTCATACAATTGATGGAATTAAAATGCGGAAAAAATAGTTTATGAAAACGGTTTCCAACAGATAATAATAATTTTTAAAGTAGGTATGCTATAGCATTTCCGGTCTATTGCGTTAATAATCATTGTTCACATAATGCCTGTAGGTTGCTTTAAATAAAATCAATATTGTTTTCAAAAAAGCTACATGATGATAATTAAAGGGAAACTTGTGTGTGTCAAGCACCTATTTTTTTTATTATAACAGTACCCAAGATCCAGTTTTTTTGATCGCTCATTATGGTTTTAATTCTCACAGTTGTGTGTTTAATCACATTCAGTTCATCATTTTTTTTTCATCCGCGCAATCTATGGTATCAAATTTTCTAAATATGATGTTGTGATTGATTTATCAACTACATCATTTATCAAATTCGGATTAAAGTTCTGGGTATCGATTATTGAAACCTTTTCCCTAGGATGAAAAATGAAAAGTGAAAATTTTTACCATTTTCACTTTTCATTTTCCATCCTAGGGAAAAAGTTTTATGATCGATACCCTGAGATCGCATTGATCGGAACTCCCCACGTAATTCTCCCCACATTCAATCGCCCAAGATTGCACGCACGGTGTAGTATCGGTAGTAGAAAGTGATGGCGGTGTCGTAACGGTTTTACTCGAAACGAAGAACGGGACTAATGCTTTCTTGTCGTCTCATTAGGTCTGTTCGCGTTGCTTGCACTTTTTGCACTTACCACCTTCGTTTTCTCTCTTTTTAACGCCGAATATATATCTATCTCATTTAAAGTGCAAAATTATTTGGGGATTTCATGCAACGCGAACAGACATATTATCAGCATCATTATTACCTCGTTCTTTTGTTGATTAATAATTTTTTTTAGGTTGACTGCATTAAAAATAAGATCAAGTAGGTAATCGTTATCAATAAAAATTATAATTATGAGTTCAATATTCTTTTTATGATATTTCGGATGCGACAACAAGAAGGTCATATCCACCTTATAAAGAATTACATCTTTCTTCTATGTATGTCAATGGATGAAGAGAATGAAAGTTGAAAAACCTTGGTTTATGAAACCAATAAAATCTTTAATTGTAACATCTAGCTCATTATCACCGATTTCTAATGTGAATTGCACTTTTGCATGCAACAAGTTGAAAATTTCAAATCTATCGATTCATATGGAACAGCTTTTGTCCACATATTAAGAAACATATCTTAAAAAGATCATTCAACTCCCAATCTCTTCAATGCACTGATTTCCAAATATTCAAGCACTAAATGAGCTTTGATGGTAGATAGCGCCAAATCCATGGGGGTCCCAAATGTCTGTTTATATGTATATAGAGAGTAGAATTTCAAAATACGTTTTATCCAAAATTTATAATTTTCAAAAAATCAGAAAGAAATTCACAAGAAAACCTTACAAAAAATAACAATTCGTTAATCAGCAAGGTGTAAAATTTCTCAACAAAATTGTAAAACAGTTGCCGAAAATATTAAAAAAATACATTTTATCCCTCTGTAATTTAAGGACATAACGAACTTCAAATGTCAAGACTTTTTTTAGTACATAAATTCAAGGGGTGGAAATTCTTTCAAAACGACATAGGGTAGCTTAAAATATGTGTAGGGTAAACCCGGCATATACGCCGCACCTATCAAAAACTTAATTTATCAATTATTATTTACTATGTTTAAAGCAAATTAAATGTACAAATAAAAACTTTGTATCTACTACTGTAAAAAAAAATATTAGAAATCCAAAATAATTAATTTTCTATATTAAAAAATAACTTTTTCAAACCCCTGCATTTTTGCCATTTATCCCATAGGGGGGGGGGGGAGGGGGGTAATATAGCCACTCATATATAATTCATAAGAAAATCACAAATAATCTATAAATAAAATTTAAAATGACGACGTAACTTGCATTTGTTTATTAATGTATGACAATTTTTATTGTTCAGAATGAAAATTGGAATACAAATAGGACTTAATAAAATTTTTTTATATGACTTCAAATCTTTGAAAATAATTTTTAAACGTTTAAGATTTATCAACATTTATGTATTATATATAATGCAAAATATAATTGTTAAAATTAATAAAAACTTCTTAAATAGAGCGTCTGTGCTGCGGCATAGCATCCCGCTCGCTAAAAATGCTGTATATCTCAAATAGATGGGATATATAAAACAACTAATTAAACAATACAGGAGCAATGCACTTGTATTTTGCTATACATTTAGGTTATAGCATGCAAAAACAGCACTAGCTTCTTACGCGCGTCTTCTTTACTATACTGAATGCTACTGATTGTGAGTTCTCATTGGTTGAGAGTAAGAGAGTAGACGTAAGAAATGGATTTCAACCATTTCGCTTACGGACTTACTCTACGCCCTATAATACCGAAAAACCAGCTTACTGCGACGTCTTACTGCTTCATCCACTACTATTATGGCCCATTGTAGACCACGCATAAAGGGCCCGCGACTTCAATAACTGTACTGTTGCAAGGGGGGGCTTCGACTTTCCACGCAGAGCGACTCTCACCTCCTCTCTCTTCCTGTTTAAAAATGTACGATTTCCATACTTGTACTTTTGCATGTGAGTTTCGACTTTGTGCAACGATATTCATAGAAGTTGTGTGTTCTTAAAGCAAGGGGAAAGGTGGGTCCTAATTAAAATCGTAGCATGTGGACCTTGAGGCTTTAGCGTCGCCACTCCCTTGAAAAACCACCAAGGGATGAGAACCAATCTCGTTAGAAGATATCAAAGAGATGGTCACCTAATACGTATTCAGAGCAGAGTACGAAATCGTGCTTATTGACCTTACTGACAGTGTCCGTTTGATTATACGTGAAAAATTACATTTACAACATTTTTTCTCTTTTATTTCATCGTTGACCAATCTTAAAATTTTGGACACGTCAAGGTCTCCCTTTCTCCCCCTATCTCTCGGTACTTCAATTTCATTGCATAAAAACATTAGAAACTTTTATGATAAATTAATTTACTAAAGAAACACTTTAAAAAAGATCATAGAACAATATTCAATGAATGGCTGTGTTAGGGAAACAATGAAATTATTTTATGTAACAGTCATCGTTTAATTAACTTTCAATTTTAAACAACAAAAGTAGATAATCAAAGTAACCTGTATTATACAAGGTGATGCGTATATAAAGAATGGTTTATCATGAATGTGCTAAGTTATTTTTCATCTGCAACACAAACGATTCTACAGTGATAGCGAATATTAAACTAAGTAACTAAAACCGATATACATAAAAATCTAAAACTTAGACAATAAAAATAAATTGAAGGTTGGAGAACAACCATTTAATAAGTCAAAACTTAAGTAAAAATTAAAAATTTAATAACTTTTAATAATTAAAAGAAGTTAAACAAATCTTATGAGTATGATGATCTCGCTAGTGTAGTTATTTGTACTTTCTTTAGTTTAAAAAAAAGAAGAAAAAATGTGATGTTTTATTTAAAAGCACTGTTTTTTTTAATTAAAATTTCATTTAAATAACGTTGAATGAAGATTATTTTATAATTGTTCTTAATATCTACTTAATAATCATTATTTCTATCCAAATTCCTTATGTAATTTCCCTTTAACAGTTACTTGGTCTTTTGAATTAAAGAAAGATATATGTATTTCCATATAAAAACATACATAAACTTTATATATTACATATTCATTCAGATTCAAACTTTCAGAAATAGCTACACATTGCCTAACATTAAATATTTTTCAATCCGAATGCATTTTTATTTATTATTATAGAAATTGCATGAAGATATTTTTATGCTCTTTGCTATTAAAAAAGCAGGGAATGAAAAAAATACTTTTCTGTTACTGTTACAGTTATTTTTTAACACATTACTTCTTGAAAAAAATAATAAGTAACAAGTAACGCTGCAGAATTATGCAAGCTTTGATTCTTATTGATTAAATTTCTTATGGTTTTATGAGATTTAAGATATAATATTAAAAAAATTAGATAAGAATAAAAATAAGATTTAAAAAAATTATTTTTTGTTTAATTTGATTTAATATATGCGTTTAAAATACACATAAAAATTTTAATCAATTTTAATTCATTCTTAGTTATTGGGAAATTAACTTTCATGTTAACTGCAACCGTAATAAAGTATTTTAGTGCAAGTTATTTATGCAATTATTAACGAAAAAAGATTAATTTTATAAGCGATTAACTTAATTTAGTTAAAAAAATAACCTTGTATGTACAAGTATGTCTCAACTAACATAAAATAAAAATACATAGCAATTTTTTAGATTATCCGAGTATATATAACAGTCATGGATGGCAAAGAAACATGTAAATCGTGGGAGAATATTGATTCCGGCGAGGAAATCGTTATTTCCGGCATTGCTGGCAGATTTCCTAATTCAGATAACATGAATGAATTACGAGAAAATTTATTCAACAAAATTGATCTTGTAAGAGCAGATCATAGTCGATGGAAAATGGGTAATTAAATCATATTTATATTATACGGCATAATATTTTTACATTCATGCTCTATTGATTAAAATAAAATATATTTTACTTCTTCTGAACTAAACGTATTCATTCGTACAAATCTATTTTTCAACAAAATATTTTGTTGGTAAATAAATATATAATTAATAAACTAGAAGAAGAAAGCCATTTTACGGTCAAAGCTGGATCACAGTGCTTATTATAATTGTGTGAATTTTATATTCTGCGTATGTAGTCCCCTCATAAATCGCGACGCTGATGATTTTTCAGCATTGACGCATACATACTTACTACCGCAGTAATATATCACTTACTTAAATTGACAAGCAATCTAACAATTTTTGAAGCTTATAGCATCTTATTGAATCTTAATAATATGTTGAAAGACATATATTAAATTTAACGATGTAATGTTGAAGTAATGATAAATCTAGATCTGTGAAAAATAAGATTGCGAAGAATATTACCAGTTGGCGTTTCTTCCCGGTTTCCACTACTGGACTCATCAGTAAGGCATTGTAATGGAAACATACCTTAGACGCCTGTATAAGTTATTAATTGAACGGTAGTAAGTATGTATGCGTCAATGCTGAAAAATCATCAGCATCGCAATTTATGGGGGGACTACATACGCAGTATATAAAATTCACACAATTATAATAAGCACTGTGTTCCAGCTTTAAAATGGCTTTCTTCTTCTAGTTTATTAATGTTTATTAATTATACGGTTCTAAAAAGTTTCTAGTATTTGTTAAATATATAATTATATACCTCAAATTGAAATGTCGGAAGAATCTTGATTACCTATGAATTATTTACAGCTCGATTGCTTACATGTACGAAATATTATAACATTATTGCAGCGACATTATTATGAAAAATTGAAATATTATCTAAAACATTGCCAAAATATTGTAGCAATATTCCGCAAAAATTAAATATTATTGTTGCAACATTCTGTAATATTTCAACATTTAATCCAATTTAATTAATTGCTAACATGAATGATATTATGCCTGTCTAATCACTAAAAGTCATAAAGAAGTAGGGTTTTAGAAAGTTAACCAATCTTAGTTGAATATGAGAAGAATAGTCCACTATGATTGGTTAATTTTCTACAACTTGAGACCCCTACGACCATTAGTACTTCCATTACAAATCTTGTATTACTGCTTAGCACACGTTTCAAAATACATACGATAAAATTATGATTGAGAAGTGTGGAAACCTAGAACGCACACAACCAAAGAAAATTAAAGATTTTTAAGAGACGTCAACTCGTTTTTCGTTCGCCTTCTTGTGAACTTTCTGAATGTTTTCTTTTTACGATAAGAGAGTTCATCTCGTAATCATATACTAAGCCTCATATACTAAGATTGACAATTGATCTTGTTATTTAAATTACGAAATACATAAAACTTTCAATTTTTCAATGTTAAAAACAAAATATATAATATTTCTATATAAGCATTTTGCTGTAATACAAAATATAAAATGCACTTATATTTTGCTGTAATAAAAAATATAAAATGCACTTATATTACAAAAATTATGTTGCAAATAAAAGTATTTCAAATACATGCTCAATCCTGTTTACGTGAATATATATCCTTAGAGCATGAAGACATTCCACGTCGTATGGGTATTATCAATAAAGTAGAAAAATTTGATGCGGATTTTTTTGGATTATCTTTTGAGCAAACACACTTATTACCACCTGAAATGAGATTGTTATTGGAAAGTACTTATGAAGCAATTATCGATGCTGGCATCAATCCGAAGCAATTACGAGGAAAAAATACTGCTGTAATTATAGGGACATCTATAATTGCAGCACAAACGGATTTGTTGTATACAGAAACGGAGGTAAAAAAGAGATTGTATTATAAATGTAAACACATAAACACGCTTAAATTTTTTATGTATCTGTGCATGTATACACGCACACACACTTAGAGAGAGAGAGAGAGGGGGGAGGGAAGAGGGGAGGTAAAAAAAAGTTGCCGAATTAGTAACATTTAACTACTTAAGATATTTTCTATTATTATATATTCTAGTATATAACATTAGAAATTTTTTGTTGCTTGATGTTTCAAGCATCTGTTTTATATATCTAACTCATTATAAATTAATTTATTTTGTCTTTTGATAAAAAATACGATTTATCGTATCTTTTATCAAATCGTACGTTCTATAAAAATATCATGATATAAAGTACGTTGTATCTCAATAAACATACATTATGATATATTATACGTCCAAATTAGGAATTTACGAGAAATCAAGGTATAATAAATACAACGTACATCAATTCTGATAATTTTAGTTGTAATATCTAGCTAATAAACATTGTTATAATACTATACACATTCCTTTTTTTTTACATTATTTTCCATCCGATTCAAATTGTATTTGATAAACAGGAAACCATCTCAACCAAAATTATACGGAATTGATATTCGTTGAATCTCTTACATTTAGATCTCCTGTAAACACCTTACACAAATAAATAATATAATTATCATTTTTTTTATTTGAACATATCTTAATAGGATTCGAAACTGAAACCTCCGGATCATAAATCTTCTGTTACACATGAGGCACCATTTCTTTCATTTAATAACAAAATGTGTTTATTAATCTCGTATAATATTTTAACTATAAAAATGGTTGGTATACATTATTTGTATAACCCTTCTTTGACATTTTAAAGACGTAAATTATATCATTTTTAAACCTACTTTACATTTAATGAATGTTTAATACATCTTCATGTGTTTATTGGGATATGTATTATTAATGTAGTAAGGGATTACTGAATATTATTATTTATGTACGAAAATTATAACGGCATACATTCTGCAATGATAACAGTTAGGCGGTCTGAATATTATTGGGAGTCACAACTCTACAGCGGCAAATATGATTTCGTATTGCTTGAATCTGAAAGGACCATCTTATGTCATCGATACAGGATGCAGTACTAGTACTTATGCTATGGCATCTGCTTATGACTGTATCATGTCAGGCAAATGCGAAGACGCAATATTTGGAACTGCACATTTACTTTTTAAACCTAATATTACACTGCAATTTTTTCGGCTTGGTAATTCTGTTAAAATATTAACTTTATATATATTTTTATTGAGACATATTACTTACACAATGTGTTACGTATAAAATCTAGTTTTTATTTACAAAAAAAAAATAAACAATGAGCAATGTCATCTCAACGAAGCATCTTAAATAAATACAGTGTTCGTCAAAACAGAATATTATTACTTTATCATAGGTGACAATAATGTTTTGTAAACGTTTTCAAATGTATATCTTTTATAAGTCATATATTTTCGTTCAATAAACAGTTTTTTTTTATTAATAAATTACATCTATACTATTATTTATTAATAAGAAAAACTGTTTATTAAACAAAATATATAACTTATAAAAGATATACATTTGAAAACGTTTACAAAACACTATTGTAAAAATGAAATAATTTACGCCTTTAAAATGTCAAAGAAGGTCATTTAAAATTAAACCTTTCTTTTTATATATACTGGTTTTCAGCGTATTAAATCTGTTTTGTATTATGCAAATATGATAAAACCGAATATCATTATAATATATTATATATGATTACATAAAAATACAGAACATTAAAACGTTTATCTCTGGTATACTACTTTTATTATTATATCATTTTTAAACCTACTTTACATTTAATGAATGTTTAATACATCTTCATGTGTTTATTGGGATATGTATTATTAATGTAGTAAGGGATTACTGAATATTATTATTTATGTACGAAAATTATAACGGCATACATTCTGCAATGATAACAGTTAGGCGGTCTGAATATTATTGGGAGTCACAACTCTACAGCGGCAAATATGATTTCGTATTGCTTGAATCTGAAAGGACCATCTTATGTCATCGATACAGGATGCAGTACTAGTACTTATGCTATGGCATCTGCTTATGACTGTATCATGTCAGGCAAATGCGAAGACGCAATATTTGGAACTGCACATTTACTTTTTAAACCTAATATTACACTGCAATTTTTTCGGCTTGGTAATTCTGTTAAAATATTAACTTTATATATATTTTTATTGAGACATATTACTTACACAATGTGTTACGTATAAAATCTAGTTTTTATTTACAAAAAAAAAATAAACAATGAGCAATGTCATCTCAACGAAGCATCTTAAATAAATACAGTGTTCGTCAAAACAGAATATTATTACTTTATCATAGGTGAAAGTGATAATTTCTTAATCAAGACGGGTTTATTAAAAAGGAATGTCATATTTTATATCTTTCAGGTGTTTTATCACCCGACGGTTATTGCAAACCATTTGATAAAGCTGCTAACGGTTACGTGCGTAGCGAAACGGTGGGAGTGGCATACCTCCAAAAGGCGAAAAATGCAAAGAGAATTTATGCCTTATGTCGGAATATAAAAGTAAACTGCGATGGTTACACAGAAGAAGGAATAACACACCCGTCAGCACAAATGCAATATGATCTACTAAAACAATGTTATAATGAATGCGGAATACCGATATCAAGTTTAGATTATATAGAAGCACACGGTACTGCTACAAGCGTTGGCGATCCTGTAGAAATTCAAGCTATTCATAATATGTTTTGTAAAAATAGAGAAACTCCATTAATGGTCGGCTCCGTAAAATCTAATCTTGGTCATAGCGAACCTGCGAGTGGTTTTAATCAGATCGCTAAGGTTTGTGTAGAATAAGTAGCTTCTATACTTTCATCTATTATTATAAAATTTGCTTTCATCTTACACATAACAATATACAGGATATTTGAGAAATAATGATGAAAAATTTTGTCGCATAGTTGTAGAATCCACTAAACTGAGAAAAAAGGTCCTGTACCATTTTACAATTTTCGTAATAATTAATGAGATATAAATTTATAAAAATATCCAAATTCGATAAGCCCACCGTCAATTGCACTCGTTCGCCGTCGCTAGACACGCATTATTTGTAACAAGCGGCAATGATCGTCGCTAGACAATGTCCATATATTTATGATGTTATATACATATATGATATATAAACAACGCATACCTAGCGATGGCGAACGCGCGCGGCGCCCTTTTCATATTCAGTCGCGCGCTTGCATTTTGCAGTGGCCGGGCGAATTTGAAAATTTTTATAAATTAATAATTAGTTAACAATTGCGAAAATTGTAAAATGTAACAAAACTTTTCTTCTCGGTTTAGCCGATTCTACCCATACTTGTAACAAAAAAAATTTGTTATTACTTCTCAAGTAAAGTATATGCACTCTGTATATGCCTGTGTATATGCACACGAACATAAAACATATATTTTGTAAAAATTTATTGACAGGTTACATTTCGAAAGCACTCGAACACAATTGCTTTCCAAAAAACTACTAAAACCTTTCATCAAAAATTCGATATTTATTAAATTAATATGACATATAAATAATGTAATAAGAAAAAACTTATCAGTTATACATTATTTGCAATTTAACGAATAATTAAAAATTTTTCATTTTATAATATTATTATCCATTACTGAAGGCAATAATAGCATTTGAAACTGGCTTTGTTCCATCAAATATCAATTATACATCACCAAGGAATGATATAGATGCCCTGATAAATGGAAGTATACGAGTCGTCCAAGAACCAATCCCACTTCAAAATGGTTACATAGGAATCAATAATTTCGGTTTTGGAGGAGCCAATGCACATACGTTATTAAAGTGGAATGATAAACGGAAAATCAGTAACGGAGCACCAAATGATGACTTACTTAGACTCGTTGTATTATCTGGACGTACAGAAGAATCAGTGAACTTGTTTTTGAACGACGTTAGTGTAAATTTTTCAAAAACATTTTGATACTTTGTCCAACATCTAGAGACAATAGTGGCGTCCAGCAGAAAAAGCAGATTTGCAACCATTGTAAAACTTTTGAATATGATTGGCTTATACATTTAGATGTAATGAGGAAGTAAAGGCAAGACCAATTATATTAAAGAATTTTACAACATTTGCAAAGCTGTTTTCTCTGCTAAATGCAATTCATTATGTTTAAAACTTATAAACAAATAAAAATGTAATTACAAATATTCTCATTTTTAATTAAAGAATATTTTAATAAAAATTGTCACCATTTAATTTGTTGGCTTGTTTTAATACCGTAATTTTAATATCATTATTTTAGTTGTCATAATGTTTAGTTTGAATTTTAAAAAATTTACTATTTTAGATTGCTAATCATCCAATAGACGTAGAGTATATTCGCTTATTACACGATATATATGCAGATAATATAAATGGTCATCCATGGAGAGGGTACATTATATTGAATTCTTCCCAACAAGATTCAATAAAGGAAATTCAAAATTATGAAGGAGTGAAAAAACCTGTATGGTTCATATTTTCAGCCTTGGGTTCTCAATGGCCAGGAATAGGTAAATATTCAATATTTCATATTTAAGTAATAATATGAATATCCTAAATATGCCACAAAGTGGTGTAATCTATAAACTAAATTCTTTTTAGGTCACAGTTTATTAAAGTTTCACGTTTTCGCAAAAACGATAAGTAAATGTGAAGATATTTTAAAGCCCTATAATATAAGTGTCATAGACATTTTGACAAAAATGGAAAAAAAAATATGCGAAAACGCGTTAAATACTTTTCTTGGAATCGTCGCTATTCAGGTGAAGAATTTACAACCTTCCAAAATTGCACATAATTATATATATTACATATAATATATTTTTCAGTGAAACACATACTGTAAATCCAAATCTTTTGGATCCAAATCTTTTTATCGCCATCGTTATATTACATTAGATTCTGTAATAAACTGTGATTAAATTTACAGTTTAACCATTAATTTAATATTATAACAATAATAGGTGTTTTAAATATATCGTCTAACTGTATATTTAAAATTAATCATACATATTTTATTTGTAGATTGGATTAGTAGATCTTCTAACATCTTTAGGAATTACTCCAGATTATATGATTGGTCATTCTACCAGTGAACTTGGTTGCGCGTATGCGGATAAATGTCTCACTATAGAACAAACTATTTTATCAGCATATTTTATCGGTGTGGCATGTACCGAAAAAAGTATAATTCATTGCTCGATGGCGGTTGTCATTATTGACTACGATTACCTTAAAAATATATGTCCAACGGATATTGAAATAGTATGCCACAACAGTAAAAACAGTAGCGTTGTGTGTGGACCATCACAATCCGTTCAAAAATTTATGAAAGAACTACAGGTAAAATTAAAAATGACTTACATAAGTTAGTGGACGTTTAATAACTTACGTTTTTAGGGTATTGAAATGTTAAATTTGTTGCAAATGTTGCATTTCATTCATAGGTCAATAATACTTACGCGAAAGAGATCAACTGCAACGTACCGTTTCACAGTTCTTACGTCGCAACTGCGGAGAGTCAGCTTTTACTTAGTTTGAATAAAATAATACCACGTCCAAAGAAACGGAGCTCAAAGTGGATCAGCACTTCTATACCTCGCACCGAATGGTTCACTTCAGCATCAGAATTATCATCGGCGAACTATCATACTCGAAGTATATTAAACACAGTTCTTTTTTCACAAACAACGGTACTAATTCCAAGTAACGCCATGGTCATCGAAATCGCACCTGACGATGTTCTGCAACACGTCTTGACAGACTTACATCCAAACGTGACAAATATTATATTAAGTCGACGCACCGAACAAAATAACGATATAATTCTCCAAGGAATTGGGAAGCTGTATAATAGTGGTTTACAGCCTCAAGTTGCCAATTTATATCCACCGGTGGAATTTCCAGTTAGCCGAGGAACTCCTATGATTTCTCCATCAATCAGGTAATCGTAATCGTAAAATTTATATGAGATATATATATATATATAAGAAATATACATCATATATATTTTATTAATTATAAACACAATTATTAGATCGTCTTAATGTTTTTCTTATTGGTACAATTATTATATTTAATCATATAATTTAAACTAGTACATACTTATTTTGCATATAATATAATAATATATTATACCTTTATATATATATATATGTATATATGTATACGTGTTTAATTATTCACATATATGTAAAATTGAATTGTAATAAATCAGATGGGATCATTCCGAAAATTGGATTCTACCGAATAATGATAAAGATAAATTTATAAAATCGAGAGGAAGATACGTCAAAATATTACTTCAAAGTAAAGATTATGAATATATGAGCGATTATATCATTGATGGGAGAAATTTACTACCAGCAACGAGTTATTTGGGACTCGTTTGGGAAACTATTGGCATGATGAAAAGAGTACAGCATACAAACATATCGATAATATTCCGAGATGTAAAATTTATTCGTGCTACCCATTTGTCGAAAGAAGATGCTGTAGAATTATATATTGCAATACAAACAGGTACTTACAAGATGAGTTGTTTTAATTTTAACCAGGATTTTATCTAAAATTTCCATAAGGGTATTTACGTGTTTATTCTACTTTAAAATAATGTTTAAACATTTATTATTATTAAATTAATTAAAATGCAATTTTTAAAAAATATAATAGATCCCATGGATCAACGAATATTTATTATTTTTAATGTATTATTACTATAATAAAGATGAAGTTTTACCAACACACATACACACACACACACAAATAGATAAAAATGTTACAGATGGAAAATTTGAAATAACCGAAGGAGATAGCGTTGTTGTAACAGGTATG
>NW_017275676.1:0-840 GCF_001594065.2 Cyphomyrmex costatus
TATTACTCGTACATTTATAAAGTTTATAAACGTTTCATTCAATGATTAATATTTGAACAAAATATCTCTTTTAATTTTAATATTCACTTAAAAAGTGATCTTGCAGTAGTCATGAAAATTACCTAGCTAGGTACGAAAATTAGCTGAAATAGATAATAAATTTTTAAAAAGTATATTGTAATATTAGATATGTTTTGCATTTAATCATATAGATGACAGAGATGGAATTTAAATGTGTGCTATAAATTCGATGCGTGTATGATACATAATTTTCTATGAGATACAAAAAACGGCGATAATTCTAGAGCAGTAAAAATAATTTTTTTTGCGTGTTTAAAATATTTTTAACTTTCATATTTTTTTTTCTTTACACATTGCAAAAATAGTATGAAGTTTTTCTCAACTGAACTTAATATTTGAATCTATCTTTATAACATAATTTTCGATTTATTACTGACATTTTTCAGCTGTTCATCATAAAACATTGCGAAAGTAATATGACGCTTGATATAAAATCAAAATATCTTTATGTTGCAAAATCATTAATTGTATTTATCATTGTATTTATCATTAATTGTATTTATTGTCATAGGCAATTACATATCGCGATCATGCAAGATTATTTACAAAATCACAATCACGACATTTTTTATTTTAATAAACTGACAATAATGAAATGTTAATGTGTACGTTAATTAGTACTTACACTGTGGAGTCGTATAATTTTATCGCTTCTAATTCCTCAGTTTTTGTAAATAGTTCTTCGGGATTTATATTATTCAATTCGTCAATTTGTTCATCAGTAATCATTTTGGAAAATTATTTATTTACTATAAGGAT
>NW_017275677.1:0-3813 GCF_001594065.2 Cyphomyrmex costatus
GTCTGCCAAGTGGAAGTTCCACGTAAGATGCGTTTTTCTCCATTTCGCTACAACACTATTTTGATCCTGGTGTGACATATCTGGTAACCCACATCGCGGTTGTCGCATTTGACGTAATATATTATCGTTCAACGCACCGTTACCTGGTATTTGATAGTATTCTTGGAATAATGCGATAGCATCTTTAATTTTTTCATCTTCGATCGACGTGTGAGTGGTTAAGTCCACCTCGTTCAGGTAACCATATTTCTGCAGATATTCTATCACCTCAGTGTTTACTAAATTTTGTATCGTCGGCGTCGACGCGGATATCGTTACGGAAAGGAAAGCGACGAGGAAAGCGAGAGACATCGCGACGTACGTGTACAGCGGAAACGTATGGTTCGACTATTAATCGCATACTGCGAGTGCAGAGAAAGAAGTGGTATGTTTTATCTAAAATTAGACAAATGAAAACGATGAGATAAGAGTGTCTAAAAATAGATACAGGAAATGAGGAGATAAGAGCGTCATTAAACGTGGTGCATTTTTTTAGAATATAGTTTATTTTGTAAAGCATACATGAAAAATTTACATTAGCATATGGAATCGTCTAAATTGAGTTGAGAAAAACATAATCATGTGTATCGTTATATAATCTTACGAACGACATTTGTCAATGGATTGTACTCTATTACAATAGGCCGTGGTGCCTGATGGAATATTGTCCCTACATTCGAATTCGATACGAATGTCCACGGTAGCGCTTTTCACAGATTCGTTTTGACGAGAGCAATCGATCACCACGAGCGGCGCGGCTGAAACAAATTGCGCGACGGACAACAAAGCTTCGTATGTTTCGTAGCCGTAGTACGATTTCGCAAATTTTGAATACATGTCGTATAGTATTGCGATTTTATTACATCCGAAATCCAAATTCATATCATCGTACGGGAAAAAATCAGAGTTAAAAAATAGTTTTACGTTTACTAGAGCACACGCGTCGAAATGAGTGGTATCCTTAGAGAGTACGTTTCGCTTTCCAGTTTGAAGCGAAAAGATCACGTAACGCGGTTTTTCCAAATGCGACGTTGTCTTCACAGCCCACGAATGTTTGGTCGTGCTCTGAAGTAGAGGAAACTCGTACAAATCCCAAGATCGAAATCCCATGCTGAGATACCGTCCGTTTTCCAACGTTCGCAGAAGTGACAATTTGTTGACGTCGTTCAGTACCACGTGTGGCATCTTCCATTGCACTTTCGATAACGTGAGTGTATAGTCGTCTGCGTTGCTCGCGATAACGCAATTGTTGTCGTTACGTGCACGTATCAGGACTAGTTCATGTCGGGCGTTTATCACTATACGTTTGTAATCCTCGCAAAATCCTAGAAGTATGTTAAGCGGTACGTTAAAGTTAAAATCTTCAGTTATCGATCGACTTGTTAATAATGCGTCTAGACCTAATGTAAGCTGCCATCCGGCATTCTCCAACGTTCTGCTTCTGTCAACTGTCAACGAAACGTAATTTTTAACTGTGCTCGTAATACCAACGTTTCTGTTTCTGTCAATTTCCACTCCGTCTAATTCGTAGCAAATCTCGTCGAACATGAATGCGACGCAATTATTCGACAGTCTCGGTGGTACGTTGGTACTTCCTTCCTTCCTTCGCACAATGAATTTTCCCTCGATTTAGAGCAAACTTTCGCACGGTAACGTGCAGAGATCCTGATGTTGAATCGGTATTCGTATTTCATCGCTGTATCCGAATGTAGTGTTAGCGTACTGATTGTACGTGTGAGTCTCTATTTTAACGATGCGATCGTCGAAGATCGGAGCACCTCCGATCTTCAGAATATCACGATTCATTTCTCACGACGATTCCGAGAGATCGTAGAAAGGCAACGTTCGTGGCGTTCAATCGACCTCCTTTTTTTCGTCTTTTCGTTCGATCGTATCGATTTTTGAACGGTTGCCACAATGTCGACGTTTGCGATGCGTTCACTCGGTCGTACGAATCATTCAAGACGAGCATCTTCCGCCTTCGAACATAGTATCCCCCTAACGTCTACGTCGTATGTGAAGTCGAATCGATATCTCTTCGCCGCGAAAGTCGATCAACTGTCCGTTCTGATCCACTACACGTATCGTTATATCGGTAATGTTTCGTGCGATGACCGGGAGATAAATGACGTGCGTTGGAGTAACGGATAGTTTATATCCTGGAGGAACGTTCACCGCGAATTCGTGTATCGTATGTGCCGGTCTGTCGTTGTTGTACGCACCCGAGGTAATTACACTCAACGCGAATTATATTCACGTTCATAATTTTTACCAGTTCGTCCGACGCATACCACTTGTTCGGTCGTAACACGCGAGACGTCGAAAAGCCCAACAATGAACCGATACTGTTCGATTTGGAAAAATCCACTAGATATTCACACTTGATCTCACTTCTCATGGTGTTTTCGTTCGCGCGAAAAATCAATACAGATTTCGCCTGTTCCATAGTTTTTTCGTCCTCGTATATTAGATCTATCTCGTCGAATTCTTCGAGTTCGTCGTTGTTAATAGTACTTGGTAATGTATTGTGAACTATAGCGGTCCTCAGATACTTTTCGATATCGTTCAATTCGTACGACCCTACGGGAATCGTGATCGTAATGTTGTCTGTGTCGAAGTGGAATTTATTATTCGAGGAGGTGACGTTCGGTATCGTGTTGTACGTTTCGAAATTCGTAAGACCCAATTCGTATTCGCTATCGCTCAAGTCCAAAGCGGGGAAATAATTCGCCGCGAGGACACTGTTTCTTCCCGTTAGTGTGAGAGTCAACGACATGATCGTAGCACGAAAGTTACCGCAGGACTGTTCCGTTCGCTGTGCAATATATCACGCTAGGAGCTTCTTCCTCTTCCAATCGATCTCCCAGAGAAATCGCAGACACAACTGACCGCAAATGCTTTGATCGTACGACTGATATGATCGTCTGTTGTACGTATACGTGTTGTATGTTACCTCCGAGATATCGTTCAAGTTCCCTCGGTGGTCTGAGATTACCGAAACTGTCGAAGTAGGCAGCCTCATCTCCCCTCTTCGCGTAAGCGACCCAGTGTGTACCGGGGGCTGTCGAATCGTCGAGGTTCACGATACCGCACTCGTTACGACGTGATTTCGTGGGTATCGCATCGCGCATGAATACACCTCTGAAGAACGGTAATTTTAAAAAATACGCCGAACGACTCAATTGCTCGTTCGTTGTGGTGCCAGAGATCGGTAATCTAAGAGTTTCTACCGTTTTCTTCCATGTTTTTTTTTTACCTTCTTCGACCTCTTCCTCACACGACCACCGCGTTTGTATGGTGCAATGTGCAGACCGCGACCCTCCATCGCGCGATTGTGATGTTGCAATTCTTCGAGTTGTCGTCGAGCGGCTTTACGATTGCCCACCGCTTTCGCCACGCTAGCTGCTCCTCCGATCAAAGACCCGAGCGCTCCCAACACTGGTAAAATCGGTAGGAAACCACCGCGTTTCGCTACAGATAAAATCCTCTTCCTCTTCGACTTTTTCCTCCTCTTCACACCCATGCCCAATTTTGTCTTCGCCTTCATGGCTGCCCACACGGCTGTCGCGGCGGCTTTCTCACCGAACGTCGAATCGCTTGCTGTAATACGCTGTCGTGCTCTCTCGGCGAGTGCTCGATCAGCAATGTGTCGACTGGCTATTTTGTCTTTGCTTTGCGAATACGCGATATCGTGTTCGCGACAAGCTGCGTCTAATTGATTGATGCCTCGATCGCCGCGAGCTAATCGTTTCGCGAGGTGCGTACCAGGTCCGC
>NW_017275677.1:3939-9785 GCF_001594065.2 Cyphomyrmex costatus
TGTACACCCACGGTAATTAATTCTGTCCCTCGGAAATTTTCACAAAATAAAAAATGACCACCTTTCTATATTAATTGTCACAATCCATGCACGATTAACGTTACGACTGAATCTTATCATGCATGAATAGTGACAATTATTATAGAAAGGAGGTCACTTTTCATTTTGTGAAAATTTCCGAGGGACAGAATTAATTACCGTGGGTGTACTGCAGTTGTTCGGCGGTAAAAGCGAGAATGTCACGTTTTTTTGATAACAATCAGAATAAACATTTTTTGAACGATTACTAGTCACAATAAATGACAAACTGTGTGAAATGCTCGTCTGTTCGCGGTATAAATAGCACGAGACTCTCCCGCGTCGTATCGAAGTCCGCGCACGCGCGTCACGAGAGCGACAAATGCGATTCGTGCAACAATCTCGAACGATAGGAGTATCGAATCTCGATTGGAAGACGCGACTGATGTCGCGTGAAACGGTCAGAGAGAAGTGCAGACACGGCTCTGCGCTACCTAGTACGATTCGTTGCATCATCTGCGGACCCTCCAATTGCGGTAAAACGAATATTTTGTTAAGTTTGATAGAGAGTCCACACGGTCTACGTTTCGAAAATGTTTACGTTTACTCGAAATCTTTGTCTCAACCTAAATATCGATATCTCGAGGAGCTGCTAGAATCGATCGATGATATTGGTTACTACGCGTTCTCTAATAATGGCGACGTTATTCCACCTGGCGAAGCGCTTCCGAACTCGATTTTCGTATTCGACGACGTAGCCTGCGACAAGCAGAATACTATCAGGGAATACTTCGCTATGGGTCGACATGCGAGTATCGATTGTTTTTATCTCTGTCAAACATACGCGAAAATACCAAAGCATCTCATACGCGACAATGCGAATTTTCTAATTCTATTCAAACAAGATGGTACCAATCTGAAACACATTTACAACGATCACGTGAATACCGATATGTCTTATGAAAAATTTTGCACGCTGTGTCATCTGTGGGTGCGTTCCGAGTCGCGCATGAAGCGCGTAGACTGCATAGAAAGTCGTTCCGAGTTAACTATTGCGCGCTTCTAAAGCGCTTCGAGAGTACTTGAATTCCCCAGATTGTACTAACCGTATTGAATTCTTAGCTCTCTATCCAGCGCGTTGACTGCTTCTCTTTCGACTTGAGGCAGTGAAAGCATTTCATGCGTTGATGCAGTCTAAGCAGTTATTAGATAATTCGAAACGCACTCAGATTGCACCGATTGCAGAGCAGTACACCGCGCCGATTCCTACAGATTGAAGTCTGGAAACGCTTATCCGAGTTGTGTTTGCTCGTGTGTTCTATCGCTCTCACGAAAGCATATTTTTGTACAAGATCCTCGGCATCCACGGTCGACATTCACACATATGTACTTGACACACCGTGTTTCCAATAACAAGCTCAAACACAATAATGGATGAAGAACAATTATGTGAATTTCCTGTATATATTGAGGAGAAAAACGAAATAATTACCTTATTTTTAAGCAAAAAAGCTATTGAGAGAGCAACACAAGGTAAAACTCTAATGTGTTTACATAGATTATGATTTACTTTAATAAATTATAATAAGATTAGACACCAGATTAATGATTGTGCTTTTCTTATAGACGAAGCTTTTTTAACCGAACTTATTGCGAAAGAAACAAAACAACAACAAATTAATGAGGTATCAGTAGCACCAGTAGAACATACAGACGAAAATGCTGTCGACAAAAACAATGCAGGTAAATATAAACAGTTTATGGTAATTATACAATTTATATATGCATATATATTTTTGTATATCAATATCTGCAATTAACCTTTTAATTTTATTTAAAAGCATGTATATTCAAGATTAAAAATAATGTAAAAGATCATATTTTGATGATTTAAAAGTTGTTTATTTTTTAAATTAATGCTTTTAGACAAGTCAAAGGTATTTGTATGGCCAGATAAGGCAGTACTTTTGTTATTGGAAATGTACCGAGAAAGAGAAGAAGATTTCTCTACTGGATTAAAGCGTAGCAATAAAATCTGGACTGAAATTGCTGCTGAGATGAAAGAGGCGAATTCTTTATATAAAGTGACAGGTCAGCAATGTGCGTCCAAAATGTCTGGTTTAAAACGGACATATAAAAATATTGCTGACTTAAATAAGAAAAGCGGAAATCATAAAAGTTCGTGGGCTTTTTTTTCGGTAAGAATGTTTTATCATGTATTGTAAAATACCTGGTTTTTATATGCATTTAGTATATTTTATTGCATACATTTTGTTACTATTATTATTATTATATACTATAGGTTATGGATTCAATATTTGGTGATAAAGCTTCAATTAATCCTCCTGCAATTGCGACGAGTGATGGTCAGTGAACCCTTGTAAGGAGTCATCACCAACAACATCATCTACGATTTCATGCTCTGACGTAAAAGGTAAGTACTTGAAAACAACTGCTGCAAAAATAAAATCTTAATTTGTTTCTGATTTCTTACTTTATGTTGTTCTTAAAAATTTTCTCCGGTGGACTAGGTAACAGTTTTATTATAATTTTATATATTAGAACTCTTTCGTGTATTAATAGTACATTGTGTAACATGTATGGTAAGTTGTTTATTGTGCGACGCAGGCGCGGGAGCACGAGCGAAGCGAGTGCGCTCCCCCGCGCCCGTGCCGCACAATAAACAACTGAGCATATGAGTTACATACAGAATTTTTCATTACAAGTGCTCGTCGTAATGTGCCCAATACAGCAACGTTTTTGCGCAGAAGAGTGGGGTTAGAGTAATAACTAAAGCCGTTGAGTTATTGGCTATTTACCGCACGCAAAAGCGTTGAGTTATTGGGCACATTACGTGCACGCGTAATAAAAAAACTTTATGAACACCGGTATTTTTTTGTTGAAAATTATCTCCACTGAGTCGAATAATATATTCTTTAAATGTTATTTACATATTTTTCTTAGTCAAACATGAATAGTCCCAGAAAATTTATTTCGTAAATTTTTAATAAACGGATTACAATGTTTAGCGTAAAAGATTAATATTTTGTAATATATAGTGAGGTTAAAAAGGAATTAGTTGTATTAATAAAGATCTAAAGGTTATATATTTATTATGTACATGTATTAATTTAGTAATGGTCATTTTTACGTCATCGAATACAGGTCCACAGAGTAAGAAAAAACGGGTGGAACACGTTTTGGAAGAATTAGTAGAAAATATAGCCACAGAAATAGAAGAAAAAAAAGAAGAAAGAAAAAGAAGAGAGGCAAAGCACGAAGAAATTCGAGAAGAAAATAGACGAGATCGCGAGAGAAGACATAAGGAGCAAATGGATGTCCAAAAATCTTTAGTATCTATTTTACAACAATTTTTAAAATAAAATATAGTTTCTTGTAGTTTTATAAGAAATAAGATTAAGAAAGCGTTTACTTGCACACTTATTTACTTTTCCAGGCTTCCGAGCCATCACTTAAATAAAAACCTTTTATGGTGTTTTTTATTTTTTTAACAAGAAAGTTTATTGACTTTTAGTTAAAAGTTTTTGATTAAGTTTTGTATTAAAACTATTAATGGTTTGTTCATTTAAAAACTTTTAAAAACTGTTGTATTTAATATAAGTTTAATATGGAACTTGTACATAATTTGAAAAATATTTTTCATAAAATGTTTTATCATTTAATAAAAATAAGTTGTTTATGTTTATGTTAAGAAAATATTGAAAAATGTAAAATATTTTTCTAATGTTTGAAAAATATGTTTCTTTGTGGAGGAGGCTTACAAAATACACAACTTGAATGTTTTGAATAAGATTTTATAATGGAAATAAAACCAAAGATTAAGCAGAAACAAATATCTATTAACCTAAATGTTTATTCATTAAAAAATACAATACAAAATTTTTTATACAAATTCGTTGATAGGTCCTACAAATTTATTTCAAACACGTAACATGATTTTTCAAATTCATTTCTAATAAAATTATAACATTAAAAAATTCTTTTATAATCATACATTTATTTTTATTGGCAAAGCATTCATTATTACTATTCTTTTGGCATTTCCTAAATCAGTGTTATTATCGCGAATTTGGGCCTGATATTCTTCATGATGTTGGATACCGGTAGTCATAACATCATTTTGTAATAAACAAATATTGTGTAAGACAGTACACGCTATAATGAACTCTGGTATCTTTTTAACGTTTGTCAGTGGTAAACAGTCTAATAATATTCTAAAACGTATCTTCAATTGGCCAATCGCCCGTTCAATTGCTATTCTTGTTGAAGATAGACAATAATTAAAATTTTTTTGTTGATTTGTCAAATGTCCATTGTCTCGAAATGGAACCATTACGTTGGGATGAATCGGATATGCTGCATCTCCAATAATATGAGAATTGTTAGGGAAGTACACCTCAGGTCTCTCAAGAAAATATGCCACTGGAGAGTTTTTAAAAACCCGAGCGTCATGTACTGATCCCACTTGACCTGCATAGCAGTGTGTGAAGAGACCCATCGAATCACAAACTACTTGAAGATTGATGGATGGGAAACCTTTCCGGTTTATGTATGAAACTGAATCTGTTGGTGGAGCTCGGATCTTGATATGAGTCCCATCTATAGCACCGATTACATTTGGAAAGCCACTAGCTTCTAAAAATTTATCGCTGATGTTAGTAGCAACAGCTTCATCAGGCCACTGAATGAATCGAGGCGCGATGCAATGCAATGCATAAGTTACACGTTTTACGGCTCTAAAAGCCGTTGCTTTGCCCACTCCAAATTTGACGCAAATGGATCTACAATAAGCCATAATATAAAAAATAAAAAACTGTAACAATATAACGACAGTGGTAGTTACATGCATACAAAACAAAAATAGTTTATACAAATTTTACATACCTATACGAATCAGGAGTAGCCATAAACCACAGAGTAATATACATTTGTTTTTCTGCTGAAATTGGTTTTCTTCCAGTTATGGTATTTGTCTTATTTAGCGCTGGTCCGATTAATGATAAAATAATTTCAAATGTTGCCGGAAACATTCTAAAATGTTAGGTTATGATGCAAATGAAATTAATTTCTCAAAACCAAATAAAAAATATTTTATCTTTATAATTTAATGATATATATATATATATATTGAAATGCTTACCTGAAATGCTCTTTAAATGCAATATTGGAGTAATTAGGAATTACACGATAAACGTAATCTGTAATTTTTTCGGTTGCAATCATTTTTCCACGTGCTTTACTCCCCATTAGTGTACAATACAATGTTTGTATATCCCTTAAGGAAACGTCTTCATCTTCATGTTCACTCTCGCTCGATTGTGAGCTATCACTTTCGACGTTTTTGTTTAAAAATATCAATGAAGTGACCATTGATACTGTAAATCGTTTCTTGACGTTTCGTTCGGCATCCATTTTTAACATTACCACTCAACCCACTGCAGTCCACTCAGCGCATAGCTCGCACAGGAAACCGGTCCGAATTCATAAGCGCTTCATGCGTGTTATGCGCGCATTGAAAAAACGGAACGATTTCAAAGTGTTGTGCATCAGTATTGCAGTCCACGCGCTTCATGCGCGACTCGGAACGCACCCTGTGTTGGCAACGCAAATACGGCTTCGTAGTTATCGACAAGGACAGTGCGTTACATAACGGTAGGTACAGATGTGGCTTCGACGATTTCGCGATACTGTGAATCATGCAGTGTCTATTGTGACGTCGCAACGATATGAACGATACGAAGAAAATCGCCGAACGTGAGCGAACCGCAAAATTGATTGCGAAAACACGTGAGTCGATTCGTAAGAAA
>NW_017275678.1:0-901 GCF_001594065.2 Cyphomyrmex costatus
TATGTACAGTAATTATATTTTTAAAAAGATATAGAAGTACTTATATAAAAAGATATAACACTTTCTTCATTATTTCTTCTTCCTCACTTGAGCTTGAAGAAGATTCCAAAAATGTTTCCAAAATGTTGAAAAGGATTAAGTCCGAACTCATTTTATTCACTAAATAACGTTCAACAAAACGTGACAAAACCACAGTAAAAGATATACAGTAGGGACAAGATCCTGTTTTTGATTCAACCGCGCAGATTCGCTTCTCCCTATTGTATATCCTTTATACTGTGACAAATGCAATGATATTCTATATATGTATCCAGTGCACTAACTGGCACCGTCAAAATATCTCGTGCCACTTAGTGCGCACTGAGTACGCACTATGCGAGTGTCGTGCGGTCAAATGAACACATGACACTCGCCAAGTGCGTATTGGCACTGCCAATCGAACACGCTCTTGACATTGAGTGCAGCCAGTGCACCCCAATCGAAAACTCTATAAGTGTGCCAGTTCAAAGTGAACATACATTATGTTATTTTCTATGTTATGTACCACGAAAAGTAAATGAAAACTACAAAAATTGAACCTTTCAAAATTAAAACGATTACTAATCACAAAATAAAGAACCCAATGAATATCATCCTTTGAAAATTGACCACAAAAATTTGTACCATTCTAAATTAAAATGATTATCTAATAATGTAACCTAATAATTTAAACCTTTAATACTTTAAATGATATTATCTAATATAATATATTACCACGAAAAGTAACTGATATATTACTAAATCTGGCAGTTCAAAGTGAACGTACATATAACGAATATTTTCTATGTTGAATATGTACCACGAAAAGGAACTGATAGATTATTCAAGGTGAAAATTCAAATTGAACATACATACATATAAG
>NW_017275678.1:1111-6009 GCF_001594065.2 Cyphomyrmex costatus
CGATGGATGAAACAAATAGTTGAAGTAAAAGTTATGAAAATAGTTTAGATTAAAAGCAGCCTATCAAGTATAACTATCATAGTTATCATGTATGTTGTTTGTCAGTTGGTTCACAAAGTGCTACAAAATGTAACAGTGTTTCGATAATGATTAATTTAAATATTCGCTTTAACCATTGATTGGCAGAGAGAGAAATAAAAATTAAAGAAGAAAAATACTACATTTCTACATAATTCTGTGTATTCACTTCGTTATAGAGCTTTTAAAGATACGGTTCTAATGCAATACTTTTTGTATTTCATGTGTTGTTATACCTACTCTGTAATAGTTTTGACATTAATTTTGACATCGAGAAACTCATCAAAATTTGAGAGCAGGCCGCCATGTTCTTTTTTTGAATCATTAACAAATTGATACTCTGAAATTACAAGCAATTATTTTTTATTGTACGGTCTAGTATAAATTTCAAATTAAATCTCAATACAATGAAGGAATTAAACGCCTATAACGGTCAAAGCTGGAACAAAGTGCTAATAATAAGTATGAGTGAATTCTTATATACCACATATGTAGCCCCCCCCTTTAAATGCGCGCTGATACATCAGACATATAACGCATAAATACTACAGTAGTATTATAATATCACCGAATAATACTTGATTAATTTAAATATAAGAACGATAATTTAAAATTCGTAAATACATCGGATCTCAATAATCTTATTCTTTATATTACGAAAAATATCACAAGTTGACGTTTCGTCCCGGTTTCCACTACTGGACTCATTAGTAAGGCAATGTAATGGAAACCTACCTTAGACGCCTTGGGGAGATGTTAGAAAGAAGTTCTATATAAACAATTACTCACATAATTCGGCACTTGCGAGAATTGGAATGAGTAACTATAGACCTCTGTTGGCTAGTCGACGTAGTGATATTCTTCGTAATATTGTTAATATTTAAATATGTAATTAAAGCGCATTTTTCAGGCCGCGCGAGTTAAATTTTAAATTATCGTTCTTATATTTAAATTAATCAAGTATTATTCGGTAATATTATAATACTACTGTAGTATTTATGCGTTATATGTCTGATGTATCAGCGCGCATTTAAAGGGGGGGCTACATATGTGGTATATAAGAATTCACTCACACTTATTATTAGCACTTTGTTCCAGCTTTGACCGTTATAGGCGTTTAATTCCTTCATTGTTTGTAGACAATTTACGGTCGGTACAAAAATTATAGTTAGCTTAAATCTCAATAACTAACTTTATATTTTGTGCACTAATTGTAAGAACAACATATTGCAGTTATTTTCTAGAAAACTGTAATATACAAATTGTAATCTGTTTTACTTATATGTATGTACGTTAAATTTGAATTTGCACCTTGAATAATCTATCAGTTCCTTTTCGTGGTACATATTCAACATAGAAAATATTCGTTATATGTACGTTCACTTTGAACTGACAGATTTAGTAATATATCAGTTACTTTTCGTGGTAATATATTATATTAGATAATATCATTTAAAGTATTAAAGGTTTAAATTATTAGGTTACATTATTAGATAATCATTTTAATTTAGAATGATACAAATTTTTGGGGTCAATTTTCAAAGGATGATATTCATTGGGTTTTTTATTTTGTGATTAGGTAATCGTTTTAATTTTGAAAGGTTCAATTTTTGTAGTTTTCACTTACTTTTCGTGGTACACATAACATAGAAAATAACATAATGTATGTTCACTTTGAACTGGCACATTTAGTAATATATCAGTTACTTTTCGTGGTCATATATTATCTTCCTCTCCCTCCTCCCATCCTCACTACTCATCTTTTTCGTTGTATTTCATTATCTTGTCATATAATATGGATTTTTTCCATAAAATATATAAGAGTGTGTGCTTTTGATAAAAAAACCGTTTGGGCCAGTTAAATTCTATCTCTAAAGATCTAAGAGGTATACTATCTTTACACTTATTTAATTCTAATGACATGTATCATTTGTGTAAAAGATTTGATATCAACAGTCGGCGTCAAATTAAACCGTTTGGGCCAGTTAAATTCTAAAATAAAAAGTAAAACACAAGTGGTACCTTTAATCTTTAAGAACCCATATAGTACTATTATTTAAATTCTACTAAATTAAAAAGTAAAACCCATGAGGTATCATCTTTATCTTCATACAATGAAACCTAAGTATATGCCTATATACTTACCTTTTTAAAAAAAAGGTAGAAAAAAGCGCTAAGAGTGGGTACTGCTGGTCAAAAAACCATTTGGGCCAGTTTCACCAACGTCAACTACTTAATCGACTGTGAAACTGACCAATCACATTTGCTGTTTAGTAGAACCATCTTTAAAAACCTACATGATTTTATCCTTACTTACTTAATTCTAATGACATGTATCATTTGTATAAAAGATTTGATATCAATAGTCGGCGCCAAGTTATTCTACCTTATTACTTACTTAATTTTAATGACATTTATCATTTGTATAAAAGATTTGATATCAATAGTCGGCGCCAAGTTTTTCTACCTCATTACTTACTTAATTTTAATGACATTTATCATTTGTATACAAGATTTGATATCAACAGTCGGCGCAAAATTAAATTCTACCAAATTAAAGAGTAAAACACAAGTGGTACCTTTAATCTTTAAGAACCCATATAGTACTATTATTTAAATTCCACTAAATTAAAAAGTAAAACCTAAGTGGAATTATCTTTATCTTCATACAATGAAACCTAAGTATATGCCTTTGTATTCTTATTAAAAGATCTTGCTATTCGAAACCAAGTGACTTAATTCTTCTTTAAAAAAATTATATCACAATTAATTTAAAAACAAAAGGAAAAAAATTTATTTAAATAGAAAAATTTTTTATGTAAAAACACTTCGCGCTGCTCTAGTTCTCGATCTCGATGTAATAAAATACAATAATAAAGATACGAAACATTTTCACGAGAATTAAAGTATTTAGTGTGTATATATTCGTGTATATGTATGTGCGAGTGAATTGTATCTCAATCCCAATATATACTAACGTCATAATAAAATTATATATGGATGTAACATTTTGTATAAAAGAGATTAGAAACTACGAGGGTTAAAGTATGCAGTCTGTATGTATATTCTCGCGTACAGTATATGCGAGTGACATACATAAAAAAAGAAAAGTAAGCTGTATATTTATTAATTAAATGTAGCATTTAGAATATGTTAACTATAATTTTTAAATTATCATTACCTTTACATATATTTGTATTAATTATTATAGCTTTTAGATAGTTTTTATTGTTTGTCTTATTCGCTCTAGCACAGCGCGAAGTGTTTTTACATAAAAAATTTTTCTATTTAAATAAATTTTTTTCCTTTTGTTTTTAAATTAATTGTGATATAATTTTTTTAAAGAAGAATTAAGTCACTTGGTTTCGAATAGCAAGATCTTTTAATAAGAATACAAAGGCATATACTTAGGTTTCATTGTATGAAGATAAAGATAATTCCACTTAGGTTTTACTTTTTAATTTAGTGGAATTTAAATAATAGTACTATATGGGTTCTTAAAGATTAAAGGTACCACTTGTGTTTTACTCTTTAATTTGGTAGAATTTAACTTGGCGCCGACTGTTGATATCAAATCTTGTATACAAATGATAAATGTCATTAAAATTAAGTAAGTAATGAGGTAGAATAACTTGGCGCCGACTATTGATATCAAATCTTTTATACAAATGATACATGTCATTAGAATTAAGTAAGTAAGGATAAAATCATGTAGGTTTTTAAAGATGGTTCTACTAAACAGCAAATGTGATTGGTCAGTTTCACAGTCGATTAAGTAGTTGACGTTGGTGAAACTGGCCCAAATGGTTTTTTGACCAGCAGTACCCACTCTTAGCGCTTTTTTCTACCTTTTTTTTTAAAAAGGTAAGTTTATAGGCATATACTTAGGTTTTATTGTATGAAGATAAAGATGATACCTCATGGGTTTTACTTTTTAATTTAGTAGAATTTAAATAATAGTACTATATGGGTTCTTAAAGATTAAAGGTACCACTTGTGTTTTACTTTTTATTTTAGAATTTAACTGGCCCAAACGGTTTAATTTGACGCCGACTGTTGATATCAAATCTTTTACACAAATGATACATGTCATTAGAATTAAATAAGTGTAAAGATAGTATACCTCTTAGATCTTTAGAGATAGAATTTAACTGGCCCAAACGGTTTTTTTATCAAAAGCACGCACTCTTATATATTTTATGGAAAAAATCCATATTATATGACAAGATAATGAAATACAACGAAAAAGATGAGTAGTGAGGATGGGAGGAGGGAGAAGAAGAAGAGGGAGGAAGTGCAATGTATCATAGAATTTAACTGGCCCAAACGGTTTTTTATCAAAATAAGGATAACATCACGTAGGTTTTTAAAGATGGTTCTACTAAACAGCAAATGTGATTGATCAGTTTCACAGTCGATTAAGTAATTGGCGTTGGTGAAACTGGCCTAAGGATAACATCACGTAGGTTTTTAAAGATGGTTCTACTAAACAGCAAATGTGATTGGTCAGTTTCACAGTCGATTAAGTAATTGGCGTTGGTGAAACTGGCCCAAATGGTTTTTTGACCATCAACACCCACTCTTAGCGCTTTTTTCTACCTTTTTTTTAAAAAGGTAAGTTTGTATGGTGAAACTGGTTAAACTAGATATAAAGGAAGAGAGATAAAGAGATAGAGAAAAACATGTTGGTTTAATACATTTTTATTGCAAAATTTGACTGTTTATTTGAATGTTTACAAGACACAGAAATTACAATTTAACTTGGCGCCGACTATTGATATCAGATCTTTTATACAAATGATATATGTCATTATAAGAAG
>NW_017275678.1:7958-9371 GCF_001594065.2 Cyphomyrmex costatus
ATTTAAAAATATATTATACATATATATGTGTGAAGGAGAGTGAAAATGATGAGTGGTAGGGCGAGTCGGTGCCAAAAAAGGGGGAGAAAATGCAGTGAGTCGAAGTTTAAATGATTATGGTTGGATATCACTATGTTTTAAATAATTTAAAGTCAAATTGTTTATACCCTACCAAGTTAAATTCTATCACATTTGCTGTTTATTAGACTATTCTTATTACTAATATATGTAATATTAACGTGTCAATTTTAAAACAACATTAATTTTTTTATATTCGTTAACGCGACCACATATTATAAAATAAAATTATTAAATAAAGGTAAAACAGTTACTCTTCGTGGTAATATATTATGCGTGGTGCGGTGTTGTGAGGGGGACAGCGAAAGCTAGACGAAAACGATTCGAAAATCAACCGAAAGTTGCACTGTCACCCTCACCGCTCCGCGTGCAGTCGATATGTCTCATGACAATCGAATGGTTTAAATATCAGCAGTAAGCAGTAGGGAGTATTTAAAATAATTTTATTTGAAACATGTATTTCAAATATTTATATATATTTAATATGAGATGAGAGATGCTACGAAAAGCGAATGCGATTCGAAAATCGGCCGAAGGTTACATACACTTTACGTATGTTCACTTTATACTGGCAAACTTTAATAATCGGTTACTTTTCGTGGTAATATATTAATACAATTTAACTCGTGATAGTACTGCGATAGTTTTAAATATACATCATATCAGTCAGCAGTCAGTAGAATTTAAAATAATAATTTTATTTAAAATAGAACAAAAAAAATGTACATATTAAATTTTATTTAATATGTATTTAAATGATAACTGCACGGTTTATTATCTGTGAGCCGGGTGAGGGGGTAACGTGCGACTCGCGTCCGCCCTTGCACATCAAAACAATCCCCAAGGCTGCTTTCACTAACCGTCTATTGTAATATTAACGCGTCAACTTTAATACAACATGTTTATTTTTTATTCATTAACGCGATTGCATATTACAAAACAAAATTATTAAATAAATGTAAAACAGTTGCTTTTCGTAGTAATATATTATGCGCGGTGCGGTGTTGTGAGGGGGACAGAGAAAGCTAGTCGTAAATGATTCGAAAATCAACCAAAAGTTGCACTGTCCCCTTCACCACACCGCTCCGCGTGCAGTCGAAATGCCCCATGACAGTCGAATGACATTGTTCTGTGCGCGGAGCGGTGAGGTGAGGGGGACAGCAAGAACTAGACGCAAATGATTCAAAAATTAACCGAAAGTTGCACTGTCCCCCTCACCGTTCCACGTGCAGGCAAAATGCCTCATGACAGTCGAATGGTTTAAACATTCATCATACCAAGTTGCAGTCGGGAGTATTTAAAATTTCAAATATATATAAATATATATAAATATAT
>NW_017275678.1:9979-27821 GCF_001594065.2 Cyphomyrmex costatus
ATACACTTTACGTATGTTCACTTTGTACTGGCAACTTTAATTAATAATCAGTTACTTTTCATGGTAATATATTAATGCAATTTAACTCGTGATAGTACTGCGATGGTTTTAAATATACGTCATATCGGTCAACAGTCAGTAGAATTTAAAATAATAATTTTATTTAATATATATAAGTGATGACTGCACGGTTTATTATCGGTGAGCCGGGTGAGGGGGTGACGTGCGACTCGCGTTCGCCTTTGCACATCAAAACAATCCCCAAGGCTGCTTTCGCTAACCGTCTATTATTAACGCGTCAATTTTAATACGACATAATTTTTATTCGTTAACACAATCGCATATATAAAACAAAATTATTAAATAAATGTAAAACGGTTGCTCTTCGTAGTAATATATTATGCGCGGTGTGGTGTTGTGAAGGGGACAGCGAAAGCTAGTCGTAAATGATTCGAAAATCACCCGAAAGTTGCATAGTCCCCCGCGCCGCTCCGCGTGCAGTCGAACGAAATGTTCCATGACAATCGAATGGCATTGTTCTGCGCGCGGAGCGGTGAGGTGAGGGGGACAGCGAAAGTTAGACGGAGGCGATTTGAAAATCAACTGAAAGTTGCACTGTCCCCCTCATCACACCACGTGCAGTTGAAATGCCCCATGACTGTCGAATGGCATTGTTCAGCGCGCGGAGCGGTGAGGTGAGGGGAATAGCGAAAGCTAGACGAAGGCGATTCGAAAATCAGCCGAAAGTTGCACTGTCCCCCTCAAAACACCGCGTGCAGTTGAAATGCACCATGACTGTCGAATGGCATTGTTCAGCGCGCGAAGCGGTGAGGTGAGGGGAACAGCGGAAGCTAGCCGAAGGCGATTCGAAAATCAGCCGAAAGTTGCACTGTCCCCCTCACCACACCGCGTGCAGTTGAAATGCCCCATGACAGTCGAATGGCATTGTTCATCGCGTGGAGCGGTGAGGTGAGGGGAACAGCGAAAGCTAGACGAAGGCTATTCGAAAATCAGCCGAAAGTTGCATTTGCCCGCCCCTCTTCACCTCATCTCACCGCGTGCAGTCCAAGTACTCCATGATGGTCGAATGGCATTGTATTATGCGCGGTGCGATACGGTAAGAGGGACTGCGAAAGCTGGACGAATATTCGAAAATCAACCGAAAGTTGCACCTCTCTCACCTCACTGCTCCACTCGCAGTCCACATGCCCCATGACGATCGAGCGATATAGACTAGCGCCACATTTGCCTCTTGCGGCAGGAATGTCAGAAGGACATCGAATGGAATGTGGTCGACGATGACAATGATGATGACAATAATCTTAATAATAACGACGACGACGTATCTTAAAAATAAAACGTGAAAATTTACTGATTCGGACTTTGAGTCGTGATATCTTCGCTCGTAGGCCACGTAGAGAAAAAATGAAAGCACTTTTATTATACAATTTAAGCAATTGCTATCGATTGAGCGTATATAGAACTTGAGCCGTTCAGCCGTTACTGAGATCTGATCATCTCAATCCCCCGAAACTCTCAGTTTCGCGTAAAGGAGGCACGGCAGTGCCGCGATGCTTGGCTTAGCGCCGAGACACTACCGTGTCTCCAGATATTAGATAATATCATTTAAAGTATTAAAGGTTTAAATTATTATGTTACATTATTACATAATCATTTTAATTTAGAAAAGTTCAAATTTTTGGGGATAATTTTCAAAGGTTGAAATTTATTGGGTTTTCTATTTTGTAGTTAGGTAATCGTTTTAATTTAGGAAGGATCAAATTTTTGCGGTTAGTTTTCAAAGGTATAAATTTGTTGGGTTTTTTAATTTGCGAGAATCTATTTTTGATATAAAATATTACCTTCAATTATACGAGAAGGTTTGCGAGTTATCGCCGTATCTTTCTTCATTATTTTATTAATGCCAACGTTTCGTGAACCATACCGTTCACTTCATCAGGGCGAGGAGTGCGCTGATACATTATCAGCGCATCCCTCGCTCTGATGAAGTGAACGATATGGTTCACGAAACGTTGGCATTAATAAAATAATGAAGAAAGACACGGCGATGACCCGCAAACCTTCTGGTATAATTATGTATCTTTTGTTTCACTCATTTTTATTTTATCACTTAAAATTTGTAGAATCAGGCAAAAGTGACAGAGACTAAAGAAGAGGTGGAATCTTTTGTGCATTCTAGTATGCAAAACCAAGCAAAAACTACCTCCACAGAATATCAAATACCTTCTGCACAGCTTTCAACTTTTGCACAATATCTACCATCTACTCTTAATCACATCGTGTCTCCTGTAAGTTTGTAATCTTTACTTTATAGTCATATTAAAAATTGCCTTTTTTCCTTATTATTAATTGACTATTTTTTCCGTTACATCCTATACTTCAATTAGTTTTATTTCACTTGCTCATTTATAAGGTAAATTAAGTTATGACTGTTTTTCAATTAAAATGAAATAGTTTCGAGTTATACGATTTATATATTAAAGAGCTATTTAATTATCTTGGGGAGACATGATAGAAAACAATCAAGCTAAAAGTAATTGATAACAATCTCTGCTATGTTCTCGATGTTTTCCCATAATAAGCGATACATCACTCAACTCTATTTACATTTAGAAACTTAATATATTTGAAATACATTTTAAAACTTAATAAACAACTCTAATTTAATATCCTTTTTTGTAGAATCAGACGAAAATGACTACAACCATTACTTCCGCGAGACCTTCTGCACATCCTATTTCATCAAGTCAGGTGAAAGCTAGACCGCAAAATACCCATAGTTTTCATCTGCTAATCAATTTTAATATTTTTTCTTTTTTTCTTGTCTATCTAACTCTTCTTTTCTGTTCATATCTATCTTTTGTTTTACTTAGGAATAATTTATACCGGTCGTAATCATATGCCATTATTTGCAAGAATTGATTAATCACAATCGAATATTCCCTCTCATTCGACTGTAAGAGGAAAATACTCGACTGTGATTATTCTTAGTCTTACAGATACCATGTAGTTACGACCAGTACAAGAGCTCAGACAGTGTCTGAGCTCTTGTACTGGTCGTAACTACATGGTAATCTGTAAGACTAAGAATAATCACAGTCGAGTATTTTCCTCTTACAGTCGAATGAGAGGGAATATTCCATTGTGATTAGTCAATTCTGGGCTTTTAACCACTTATAATTTTCAGACTCGAACAAAAATGGCTGCAACCATCACTTCTGCTAGTCACGCAGAACCTGCACTTGTTCAACAAAGCCAGACGAAACCTACAACTTTCGCAAAATATCAATTTTCCGTACCTTCAAATCAACAATCAATTGCCTCTTTTGTAAGTTTATAAATACAGTAATTTATTGTTATTGTTTGATAACGATGTTGGAATTTTTAAAACTTTAACGATAACTAACTTTTATACGCGTTTATTTACTGGAATAACGAACTCTCCAAATTCAATTGAAATTGTAAATTCCGAGAGATAATTTTTTTAGGAGTAATTTTTCCAAACCCTGATTTTCCAACCCGTATATTATTTCCTAACTATTATAATATTTTCACATTACTGTAAAAAAGTTTCTTATAATAAGAAAAGTAACGGTATTATTATAAATAACTCGCTATTCATGATCATATTGTAATATATTTTTCCTTTTTCTATATTTCTTGATTGTTATTATATTATTAAATAAAATAAATAGAAGGCAAAGAGCAAAAAATAAAAAAATATAGACGTTTCGACTCCGATCGGGTCATTCTCAATGCCGTAATACCTCAAATTTTTATATATTTAAATTATATTAACAAATAATAGAATATTTTTAAGACCGTACAATTGATAAACAATAATAAAATAGAAGAAGAAGCCAATAACGGTCGAAGCTGGATCAAAGTGCTTATAATAATTATGTGAATTTTATATACTGCGTATGTAATCCCCCCCGCGACGCTGATAGATTTTCAGCATTGAGGCATACATACTCACTACCGCAGTAATATCACTAAGTTAAATTGACAAGCAATCTAACAATTTGATGCTTATAGCATCTTATGGATCTTAATACTATGTTGAAAGACATATATATTAAAATTTAACGATTTTATTATTAATTTAATGTAAATTAATTAAATAATATTCTTCGCAATATTTAACTAAAGTAGTAATAATAACGTCTCTTTTCAGGCTTGACGCGATTTTAACAAATAATAGAATATTTTTTTAACAAATAAAAGATATTACTACGTCGACCCGCCATCAGAGGTCTATAGATATTCGCAAATTCTCGCAAGTGCTGAGACACGCGTCTATATCTCTTTATATAGAATCTCGATTTAAGAACTTACACCGGCGTCTAAGGTAGGCTCCCACTATATTACCTTACTGATGAGTCCAGTAGTGGAAGCCGGGACGAAACGCCAACTTGTAATATTCTTCGCAATCTTATTTTTCACAGAATTTGATTTATTATTAATTTAATTTACATTAAATTAATAATAAAATCGTTAAATTTTAATATATGTCTTTCAACATAGTATTAAGATCCATAAGATGCTATAAGCATCAAATTGTTAGATTGCTTGTCAATTTAACTTAGTGATATTACTGCGGTAGTGAGTATGTATGCGTCAATGCTGAAAATCTATCAGCGTCGCGGGGGGGACTACATACGCAGTATATAAAATTCACATAATTATTATAAGCACTTTGATCCAGCTTCGACCGTTATTGGCTTCTTCTTCTAGTTTATTAAATTATATTGCTTGATGAAATTTTAATTATTTGTTTGATTCTTGGCTCTTTGTCCTTGTATTTATTTTGTTTTATACTTATAGAGCCTTTTCATTAGCTATGTTATTATATTGTAATATATTTTTTTCTTTTTCTATATATTTCTTTATTGTTATTATTATTTTGCAGGTAAACAGCCAGGCAAATCCAAATGTTTCTGAAGATTATAATAATACACACACCGCAAACTATACTTCACATAAATATTTATATATTTATATACATACTTATTTAATCTTTTGTTTTCGTACTTTTAAAAAATATATATGTAATAATAATCACTTTATAGAGAGACTAAGAGACACTCGAGCTAGTAGTAGCACCGCAAACTATACTTCACGTAAGTATTTATTATTATACTCATTAATGCAGGCAATAATTTCTTTTGTTTTCGTACTTTCAAAACATATATATGTAATAATAATCACATTACAGAGAGACCAAGAGGCACTCGAGCTGGAGCTTATATACAGCAACAACGTTTTATGAGATTCTTATACAGACTTTCATCAGCCCATTATAATTGGGGACCCTCTCGAGGAAAGGTAAAAATTCTTGAAATGTGATATCCAGCAAATATTCTCTTCATATTTTGAATATAATCTTTATTAAAAGTATTATTAAAATCATATCTTTTGCACTGTACAGGTAGTCTATAATGTCAATATTCTCTTCGATTAACGTATCATTAACCCAAATGCATTAACTTTTATTTACATTCTTGTTACGAGATTTAAACAGTTTCTAAATTAGTAACATTATAAGTTCAAAATATCAGTCATTATATTTTAATACATAAAGGTACTTATAAAGGTATTTATATATATTTTAATTATAAGATTAATTTATGATAAATTTTGTTTTTGTATATATATATATATATATAAATAATATTTTAACTATTATTATTTTATTTTATTATCTTTTTAAATTAACAGATAAAAAATTACGTAATGTATGTATGTATTCAACACACATGGTTAGAGAAGATGTTAATTAAATTTAATTATTAACTTCTTTAGACTCTCTTCTCTCTCGTAGCCTTCTTTTGTTTATTGGTTACCTATTTATTATTTATATATTTAGTTTTAATAAAAATGTTTTATTTTTTTTCAGAAACCGGAACAATCAAAACCGGAACATCCTGAACCAGAATAGAAGCAACAAAAATTTGGATGCTTTTTTTAATTTTTAAATAATTCATTTTACTATTTTACAATTCATTCTAAACAGTGTGTTTAATCGTTTAAAAAAAATATCTATAAGAAACACCTTTTCTGATAATTTAATTGTGTTTGTTCTAATGGTTTTCTGAATTTTTCAATTTCATGTGTTAATTATACATACATAAAAAACAGGGTAACTGTTTAATTGTTATTATAATATAATCCATTTTCTTTTACACACTGCTCAGAAAAAAAAAGTGTTTTATAGAATTGAATATTACTTATTTTTATTGCATAATATAATCGTTTTTCATACATAGGCTTGGTTTACATCGTAATATTTTTTCGCTTCACAGTTTATTTGTTATTATAATACGACACTTGTGCGATACTTATGTTAGCGCAAAACCGCGGAATTGTATAAATAATATGCATGTAAACATATATAGCGCAAAACCGCGGAATTGTATAATATGTATGTAAACATTTATATGTTTATTTTTTGCCTCACACTTTATTTTATTATAATATGAGACACTTGTGTGATACTTATTATATCTTAAGATAATAAATACCCTGAGAAAAAACAATGTGATAACAATTTTTTATTAAAATAACATGAATCTATTTTACGTTTGATGAATGTGGAGATTACATTCTTGCCACAAGAATAAACACTCAATCGATGCGTTTTCGCGTTAAATCCCGTAAACCAAGAAGAATATTACCCGTAAATATTATTTAACGATCGTACAGATCGCAGCGATCGATATTTATTTTAACCTCACGTACGTGTTCATCTATGCCATCGATATGACAGATTCCTTAACCTCAATCCTTTGTTATTGCTGAGACTCTTAATCCGACTTAAACGATCGTACAGATCCACCGTCGCAACCACATTTATCTCTTGCACCAAAAATTTAAGAATGTATTTCTACACTCGTAGCTGGCAACGACGACGACGACGACGAGGACGACGTTTTTTACAAACAAACAAACACCTAGACGCTCACTTCCTCGAAGGCGAACACCTAGACACTCATTTCCTCGACGTCGAACACGTAGACACCCATATCGAAATCAAACACTTACTTCCTCGACGACAAACATATATAGACAACATCTAGACACTTAATTCCTCGATAGTAATGAATACCTGGACACATAATTTCTTTATATTTCGATATTTCAATTTTAATATCTTTTTTTATATATCTATATAACATTATATATATATTATTAATAAATATTTTATATTATATTGAATAATATTTTATTATAAGATAATAAGATTTAAACCGCGCGCGCGTCATATGTAATAACTTAAAACTAGCGCCACATTTGCCTCTTGCGGCAAAAATTCCAAAAGGACATATCCCCTCTCCGTAGCCCTGTTGACGACGTTTCTTAATTTTATAATACATGAAAAGTGTCAGATTTGGACTTTGCGTCGCAATATCTCCGCTCGTAAGGCACGTAGAGAAAAAATAAAAGCACTTTTATTATACAATTTAAGTGGTAACTATCGATTGAGCGCATGTAGAACTTGATCAGTCAAGCCGTTTTTGAGATCTGATAACCTCATCCCTTAAACATCGCCTGTTCGCGTAAAGGAGGCACGGCAGTGTCGCTGCGCTTGGCTTAGCGCCGAGACACTACCGTGTCTCCAGATGCTGTTATTTATCATAACACACGCACGCCCGCACGCACGCAAGCGCACACACACACACGCACTCGCACACGCACGCACGCACGCACGCACGCAGGCACGCACGCACGCACGCACGCACGCACGCACATATATGTAAGATATAGAAATAAAAAGCATCATTCGGCGTCGTTGTCAACGTCGTCGTCTGGCGTCGGCGTCATCGTTGTCGTCGTCGTATGACATCGACGTTATTGTCATTGTTCGGTGTCGGCGTCGTTATTGTCGACGTCATCGTTGTAGTCGTCGTCTGATATCGAGGTCTTTGTAGTTCGGCGTTGTAGTTCACATACATTTAAATTAATTAATTAATTTTTTAATTTATTTATTTTATCAACAATTTTATTTAATCAACAAGATTTGGTTTTGTTATATTTGAGTTATGATAGGCTCGAGGCTTGGCGACAATGACGACGCCGACGCCGACACCGAATGACGACAACGACGTCAATGTCGGACGACGACATCAAATTACAACGACCTCGATATCAGACGACTACAACGATGATGCCGACGCCAGACGACGACGTTGACAACGACGCCGAATGACGCTTTTTATTTTTATATCTTACATATATGTGCGTGCGTGCGTGCGTGCGTGTGCGAGTGCGTGTGCGTGTGTGTGTGTGTGTGTGTGTGTGTGCGCTTGCGTGCGTGCGTGCGTGCGTGCGTGTGTTATGATAAATAACAGCATTAATATAACATTATAATTTATTTTTACATTCAAATATATAGTATTATAATTTAATATATATAATTTAATATAATTTAACTTTTTTTATTTTATCTTCTTCCTCCTCTTTCTCTTCCTCTTCTTCCTCCTCTTATTCCTCCTCTTCTTTCTCCTCTCTGGGTTCCTCGTCTTCTCTCATAATGTCGTTGATATGCATCGCTCATTTGAAATATAAATTCAAAGAAATTCCTCGATGACTTGTGGCGTATTCCACCTTTTGTGCCTCTCATTTTGTGCCCTACAAAAATAAAACAAGGTAAGTAAAATATTTTTTTAAAAAGTATTGTAGTAAAAATATTATCTATTATACTATATCTCGATTTTGTTACTTTCACACGGAAAAATATATATATACTTTAAAATATATATATATATATACTTTATAAAATATATAATTTACTATTATTATTCAATTATTATGTTATAAATAAATTACGTGGAATTTTGTATGTTTGAGGAACATGAGATCGAGGAGCGGCGGCAATCTGTGAAGGAGTGGCGGCGGCGACGGTGGCAACGATCTCGGGAAGATTGGGATTGGCAGTATTGGTGACTTGCGGAGGAGTGACAGTCTGCGAAGGAGCGGTGATCTTAGGACGAGCGGCAATCTGCGGAGAAGCGGCGATCTGTGGAGTGACGATCTGCGGAGGAGCAGCGGCGGCAACGGCCTGCGAAGAAGCGGCAATCTGCTGAGGAGCGGCGGTCTTTGGAGGAGCAGCGATCTGTGGAGGAGCGATGGCGGTGGCCTTCGAAGAAGCGGCAGCAGCAGCGGAGATTTGTGAAGTTTCTTCAAATAATAATTTGATATCCTCCAGCTCAATATCCATATCTGAATCCATATCTTCTTCTTCGACAGCTAATCGATATAAAATAAAATATGCCAGCAAGCGCCGTCTGCCGTTTAAAACGTGAAAAGGACAAGAATTTAACGCCGTCTATCGTTTAAAACGTGAAAAGGACAACATTTCCGATGTTAAAATTTTTGACATTTCATCTTCACATCGAGATATCTTCCTTCGTAGGGTACGTAGACAATAAAAACATATTTATAATATAATTTAAACACTAAAACTAAATTACGGATATATAAAAGTTGATAAATTCAGCCATTTATTGTGAGATCCGATAATCTCGGGTACACGGAACTCATCGACTCGCGTAAAAATATACGTGCGGTCTCGCGCTTCGCGTTCACTTGGCGCGAGACACTACCGTGTCTCTTGATATAGAATCTCGATTTAATAACTTACCAAGGCGTATAATGTAGGCTTCCACTCTACAATGCCTTACTGATGAGTCCAGTAGTGGAAGCCGGGGCGAAACACCAAAATCACGTGATATTCTTCGCAATATATTAGAATAAATTATCAGAGAAATTTAGATTTTTAATTGTAATTTGACTTTTACTTTTTTCCCTTTTTAATGTTATTGTTATATAAATTTAGAGTCCTTGAATTTTTCAATTAATGTTTTATTTTGTTATAAAATATTAATAAAATATTTGTATACAATACGCAAAAATTAGGGGAACATTTTAAAACATGCAATTTTATCGACTTTGAAAAATCCTATCTTTTCTTCCAGGAATTGCAGAACTTTGTTCCTTAGCGCGTTTCAAAGAGTAAAGCCTATACTTTAAAATGGCTTAAGTGCAGAGTTGCGAGAGAGAGAGAGAGAGAGATTGAGAGAGAGAGAGAGAGAGAGAGAGAGAGATTAGATAATTAAAAATTATTTAGATACATTTATTAGATAAATCACACAAAGATGTATCTTACAAGGGGAGGGCACGAGGTGTTACTCACCGATTTTAAAAAGACTTATGTATATTAAAGTACTCTAGTAATAGAGTCCTATGGCAAAGTGATACATCCCAACTCTCAGCCGCCTTCTCGACAATGGGTTTAACGCGACCGGTATATACGGAACTATAAACTTTGAACCGGTTTTTCTCGAAAACGGCTGAGAGTTGGGTCGTATCACTTTGCCAAAGTACTCTATTACTAGAGTACTTTAATATTCATAAGCCTTTTCAAATCGGTAAGTAATACCTCGCGCCCTCACCTTGTTAGATAAAATAAAGATAATTAACTTTACATTAATCTAGATAAACATTAAAATATAGAAAAATTTTTTTACCTATATAATTTTTATATAAGATAATTTTATTTTTAAGTTACTATTAGGTAGTAAAACAAATTAGGATACAAAAAATACGATTTCTCATTTTTAATATTCATAAGCCTTTTCAAATCGGTAAGTAATACCTCGCGCCCTCACCTTGTTAGATAAAATAAAGATAATTAACTTTACATTAATCTAGATAAACATTAAAATATAGAAAAATTTTTTTACCTATATAATTTTTATATAAGATAATTTTATTTTTAAGTTACTATTAGGTAGTAAAACAAATTAGGATACAAAAAATACGATTTCTCATTTTTATAAATTTTTATTTTCTATGGACAATAGTTCAAAAATTTCGTCTGATATACAATTTCTACGTGCGAATTAATATTTGTCGTCTATAACTAAAGAGGCGCTCTACTGTCTCTGATGATGGCAATGAATATTTTATATTAAAAAATTTTTATGTGATGTGAACAAATATTTATTTGATGGATACAGAATGAGAGAAGGATATCTATTTCCTTACATTTATTTTCTAAATATGAAAGTACTTCAATATATGTTTAAATGACGTATCGAATTAATATCAGTTTTCGTCTATGGAACAAAAAGATCCTCGTCACTACTACTACTATATATTACTGGAAGTTAACATTTTATAATATTTTTGTACAATCTTATATTTTCGGAAATGCAACATTTCTTTTATCTAAGATAAGATCTATATTCTTAATAATCTAGACGAAGATTAGATAAAATAAAGCTATTTCTTCATCTAGATGATTTTATTTTAGATAACGATAAACACTGCTTAAGTGAAAACGTCTACTAAGCTGACACAGCCACTTCAGCACAATCAAATAAAACTTACACAGAAATTTAGTGCTTTTTTGTTGCTAATTTGTTGCTCTATTCCCGATTTTGTTGCTCCAGCCAATTCCGAGAAAACAATGCCTGTGCTAGCTTAAGAATAAAGTTAGCACAGCCACTCAAAAAAATAAAAAAACAAGGCATATTCTTTTTGTGCTAATTTGTTGCTAATTAGTTGCTCACTTCCCGAATTCGTTGCTCCATCCCCAACCCTCGAAAACCACCCTTAGCGACTCCGCGTCAGCACACCACCTGTAAACTGTCAATTTTCCAAATATCTCGACTAATTACGGCTATCTGATTTTGTTGCTCGCGATTTCCGACGATTACGATTTTGTCGCTCCACCCCCGAACCTTGAAAAACCACCCCTAGCCACCCAGAGTCAGCACACCACCTGTAAACTGTCAATTCTCGAAATATCTCGACTGATTACGGCTCTCTGATTTTGTTGCTCGCGATTTCCGACGATTACGATTTTGTCGCTCCACCCCCGAACCTTGAAAAACCACCCCTAGCCACCCAGAGTCAGCACACCACCTGTAAACTGTCAATTCTCGAAATATCTCGACTGATTACGGCTCTCTGATTTTGTTGCTCGCGATTCCCGACGATTACGATTTTGTTGCTCCACCCTCGAACCTTGAAAAACCAACCCTAGCCACCCAAAGTCAGCACACCACCTCTAAACTGTCAATTCTCGAAATATCTCGACTGATTATGGTTCTCTGATTTTGTTGCTCGCGATTTCCGTCGATTACGATTTTGTTGCTCCACCCTCGAACCTTGAAAAACCAACCCTAGCCACCCAAAGTCAGCACACCACCTGTAAACTGTCAATTCTCGAAATATCTCGACTGATTACGGCTCTCTGATTTTGTTGCTCGCGATTCCCGACGATTACGATTTTGTCGCTCCACCCCCGAACCTTGAAAACCTACCCCTAGCCACCCAGAGTCAGCACACCACCTGTAAACTGTCAATTCTCGAAATATCTCGACTGATTACGGCTCTCTGATTTTGTTGCTCGCGATTCCCGACGATTACGATTTTGTCGCTCCACCCCCGAGCCTTGAAAACCTACCCCTAGCCACCCAGAGTCAGCACACCACCTGTAAACTGTCAATTCTTAAAATATCTCGACTGATTACGGCTCTCTGATTTTGTTGCTCGCGATTTCCGTCGATTACGATTTTGTTGCTCCACCCCCGAACCTTGAAAAACCATCCCTATCCACCCAGAGTCAGCACACCACTTATAAACTGTCAATTCTCGAAATATCTCGACTGATTACGGCTCTCTGATTTTGTTGCTCACGATTTCCGGCGATTACGATATTGTCGCTCCACCCTCGAACCTTGAAAAACCACCCCTATCTACCCAGAGTCAGCACACCACCTATAAACTGTCAATTTTCGAAATATTTCGACTGATTACGGCTCTCTGATTTTGTTGCTCGCGATTTCCGGCGATAACGATTTTGTTGCTCCACCCTCGAACCTTGAAAAACCACCCCTAGCCACCCATAGTCAGCACACCACCTATAAACTGTTAATTTTTGAAATATCTCGACTGATTATGGTTCTCTGATTTTGTTGCTCGCGATTTCCGTCGATTACGATTTTGTTGCTCCACCCTCGAACCTTGAAAAACCAACCCTAGCCACCCATAGTCAGCACACCACCTCTAAACTATCAATTCTCGAAATATCTCGACTGATTACGGCTCTCTGATTTTGTTGCTCGCAATTCCCGACGATTACGATTTTGTCACTCCACCCCCGAACCTTGAAAAACTACCCCTAGCCACCCAAAGTAAGCACACCACCTGTAAATTGTCAATTCTCGAAATATCTCGACTGATTACGGCTCTCTGATTTTGTTGCTCGCGATTTCCGTCGATTACGATTTTGTCGCTCCACCCCCGAACCTTGAAAAACTACCCCTAGCCACCCAAAGTAAGCACACCACCTGTAAATTGTCAATTCTCGAAATATCTCGACTGATTACGGCTCTCTGATTTTGTTGCTCGCGATTCCCGACGAATTCGATATTATCGCTAATTCTGACACAAGAAAAGCAATTAGTTCATCCTGCTCGGCGCCCTCGCAGGATACTTTACTCTTTAATTGCTTGATGAATTTGTTACCCTAATATTTTTAGTACCAAACTGTTACTTGTAACATATACAATAGGGATGAATTTGAGACATCCTTAAAAGATTTTAATTTAGGAAGAATCAAATTTATAAAATTATTGCGGTGATGAACAAGACTTCAGCTGTTGAGAAGAAAATGGATTATTGTTTTATATCATACGAATTATATAAGTTAGTAGAAATCAACAGACTTTAAGATCGTTATACTTTACATCCTTTTCGCCTATTTGTTATAGATCGTGTGTTTAATTTTTTTTGAAGGAGGATGTAATAATTATAGATTTTTCTCGTTTTATATATAATTTATTCTATTATTCATGACAAATATACATGAGGACTTGTGGATACACGTGTTTTGTTTTTTTTATTTTCTTGGCTGTTAGCACAAGATCATTGTACTCGATTCAGTTTCCAGATCGCCTACAGATCGCAGTATAGTGACCAATATTTGAGGCTCGTGTTGACATTGAGGGTTTTTTATAGTCAACGATTCCAATTAATTCTAATTCTTTATCCTTATTAATTGGATTTAGAATCTGTTTTGGAATGTTCTCTATTGGCATTGATTGCAGTTCTTTTTCATAATTGCCTACGTCAAATATTACTATGGGACCTGTAGCAGATTTTTTTATACGAGAATAAGTATAAACGTTATATTGAAATGAACGTAGTAATAGAATCTTTTAGTCGAACTAAAATTCGAAAAGTTTATTACGGTCAAAGTAGGATGTTACGAATATATATGATACATAAATATATATTTATTAAGTTAATTTATTTCACAAATTATTGCTGCAATAACTTTCTGACTTTGACGCAATAAATGTTTTTAAAACTTATTTCGAAAAATATTACCTCAGCATGAGTGAAAGTGAAATAAAAACAGTTCGAATTATAAGAAACATATTTTACTAAACAGTATAATGAAGTGTATTTAATATTTCGCAGGTTAACCCGTTTCTGTATTCGTATTAAACACAAATTTTTATGTCAATTTATGTACAACGGCTTTAATGTGCACCAGTGCGCATAGAGTGCGTCCAATCGAATTCGCTATTAGCCATCTCGACTGAGGCTTCGGAAATATTCTTCGCAATAATGTTTATTGAATCTTTCAGATTTGTGAATCTTTTAGATTGTGAGAATTGTTGTTTCGATATTACTTTTGTTCTTTATTATTATATGATATTCAATCTTTTGTATTTAATGTTATGAACATATTTTAGAAATAATTAGTAGGTAACATAAATTTATTAGAAGAACGTTTTTGATTGAAGAGAAAGAATGATAGTATCGATCCAAAAAGTTCCTTAGTTTTTCACAAACATAATTTGATTTACCTATTTTGTAATGTGTTGTTGTTTCAAAACCTATACAATTACTTTGATAACATTTTTTTTGTCCATTTAGTATTATGTTGTCATTTATAACATTATAAAAATTTTTTTCTGTTATTGTTGTTGAATCGATCTGTGCTATAGGTAATTTTTTTTTACGTATTGGACATCCCATATTGCAGACTGATTCTTCCTCAAGACTTGGTATATTTTGAAATAGTTTATCAGCCAGATATCCAACATTAGTTTGGCAATTAATTTGTACACAAGTTCCAATTTGTGAGTCTTTTTCTATAAAAAGTATAGGCTTTAATATTTGTGCTCTGAATTTGTATGTGTGTGCCCTTATGCCTTTCTCTAAAATGTCAATGGCCATTTCAAATATTTGGTTGCTCTCTGCTGCACGTATCTTCATGAACATGTAAACATTAAATTAATATTATGAATTATGTTATATTATAAGTTTTAAAGAGTAGATAATTATATGGTAAAAGTATCGATTAGGGGACCCCCTCAATGACTTTGACCTTGACATATGTTGTCAAGGTCAAGGTCATTGAGGGAGGGTCCCCTAATCGGTACTTTTATCAATTATATTACACACACAAACACACACAGATAGACACAAATGTATGTATTATAAATTAATAGAAGATGTATGTATTTCATTTAAAATTGTTTGATTACATCTCAATAATATTATTATTGAATCTAAGCTATGAATAGTGTTGACAAACATTACAATTGAAAAAAATTGTTAAGTTTACTTTCCAGGTCAAAAAACAATGAGCTATATTTGTTATTATAATTCAATAAATTTATTACAATTAATAATATTAATTCGAAACGTTTTGACTTTACATTTATTTGTACATTGCTTTCTACACAGTAAGACGTATATTTTCAAGTTGTATTAAAAAATTTTTTTAGTGAATTATTATCTTCTTTTATAATTTTCATCCTACATATACAATATTGACGTCAGAAAATCCATATATTTGCTCTATGTAATTTTATTTTTGACTAATGTACTGGAAATCTCTTATTTGAACTAACTTTTCTCGCCGAAAAACGAAGAATGGATTACAACAGGTTTATTTCGTCGTTCAAGTAAATTGACTATAATTCAACATTAGAGCAATTAGATTATAACGTAAAATAAATCTTGCGACATGTTAGGGTGTATTTTTATATATTTGAGAATTGCAATTGTATAATTTTTGAATTGTTGATTTTGCGTCTTTGACATTGTCATGTGAATTTATTAATTAGATTGGGGTTTGTGCGGCTGATGATGACTTTGTAAAGTCGAAACGTTCCGAATTAATATTATTGTTTGTAATAAATTTATTGAATTTATAATAACAAATATAGCTCATTGTTTTTTGACCTGGGAAATATACTTAAAACATTTTTTTTAATTTATATGAGCAGATAATAATTATTAATTACAATTTAAATTATTATTAAAAAAGTCAAATATTAACAGTTGATATTTTTGATTTGTAATGTTTAATTTTCTTTTATTTTAATTTTTATACTTTAATAATTATTTTGTAATATATATTATGGTTATTTAAACTTTATTACAAACGGAAAAAAACAATTACAATAAATATCATAAAATAATACCTTGTTCGCAAAATGTTTATTGTCTGATAGGGCTGCAAGCACAATTTGTAGAAGGCTGTCGAACGCACAAGTATTCGTTACACAATAATTCGTACCATCTATGTTAACAGCTTGTAATGACATGGTACTACCATTTTTAATAATAGGTAGCTTGGTGTTTTTGCTCTATGTTAGAGCGTCTTGTATATCATGCTGATTTTCTCCTAAATATTTTGCAGTTCGTTGTTTCTTTTTGTTATTTAATCCTCGCCAATTTTCTATTTCTTGTATGGCAAGAATTTCTTCCGAACCTTTCATTGCAGAACACGATAAGCAAATACGCTTTTGTCCATATCCCTCTTCATCACAAGCTATTGAGCATTCTTGTAATGCATGAACGGGTATTTCACAAATTGCGCAAACATGTGCACCAGTTGGTGTATCATTATTGATACAAGCTGGGCATTTTGTTGCAGTTTGTGCAATTTCGACAGTTTGCATTTCTTCCTTTATGTTCACGCATGTACTTTCATCTTTTAAGACCATAGTTTCATCTTCTGCGTCTACAATTTTTAATTTGCCATTTAAATAGTCTAAATGAATTTTTATAAATTCGTCCACTCTTACAGGTAGGGTACAATTTTTTAATATATTATTTTTTAATTTATTAAATTCTCCCTCGACTGCAGCACTGGACGCTGGTACTCGTCCATATTCGAAGTCATCGCGACAAACACATGACCATAAAGGAAACATGTTTATATCATTTAATAAACGTTTCGCTAAAGAAGGAAAATAATGAGCGTTGTCACGATCACCAACTTCGTTCAAGTTATTTTCAATTTCGTTATTGATTTGATCACCCCAATCTGACCATTCATTATCGAGGGATTCAATAGTGTCGTTTTCATCATTTTCTTCCAAATATTTTTCTTCCAAATGCATGTGTTCATCATTTTCATAATCTACTGCACCTGTAATAAATTATTACATAACAAACACATGTAATTTAAAAATATGTACATTTTTTTATGTATATGAAAAATTTAGAGAAATTTTATATAATATAATTAAATATAAAATATAATTCACACATTATAATAAGCATGGTAATCTAGCTTTGACCGTAGATGGCTTAGTAAATCGTAAATTATTACGGTTTCCTTATTCTTGTTAATTTATAATTGACGGTCGTAATACAGAATTCTAATATTTGTTACGTCAGCCTGAAAATAGACGTTATTACTACTTTAGATAAATGATTGTGAAGAATATTATTACGTCGACTCGCCATTAGAGGTCTATAGATGTTCGCAATGTTTCTC
>NW_017275678.1:31863-44023 GCF_001594065.2 Cyphomyrmex costatus
GACAGACAGAGAAGGAGACGTTTCTTAATTTTTCATTAAAATCATCAATTTTCGACCGCTTATATCTCGAGAACGGCTTGACCGATTTAAAAATTCCTTGGCTCAAATTACTCGTGGTGATGCCGCCTTTCAGGACATATGACGTTCGATTCAAAATTTTTTATATTTTAATAGTTATGCACCTCCCAATAATGGACTTTGATGGCTCGGGATAAGAGACTTGTAGCGTCTCAGAGTTTTTTTGAACATGGCCGGAGACGCTACCGCGTCTTCTGATAGAATCTTGATTTAATAACTAAAACAGGCGTTTAAGGTAGGTTTCCATTACAATACCTTACTGATGAGTCCAGTAATGGAAACCGGGACGAAACGCCAACTCGTGTATATTCTTCGCAATCATACTTTTCACAGATTTTAGATTCATCATTACTTTAACATTTAAATTGTTAAATTTTAATATATGTCTTCCAACATATTATTAAAGATCTAATAAGATGCTATATAGAAGCATCAAATAATTGTTAGATATGCGGTAGCAATTTAACTAAAAAAGTGATATTACTGCGGTAGTTGTTTAAGTGTTGCGTTGTAAGTCTGAAAAAATTTTCGGCACGTGATTGGTGACTACATACGCGGTATATAAATTCACACATTATAATAAGCATGGTAATCTAGCTTTGACCGTAGATGGCTTAGTAAATAGTAAATTATTACGGTTTCCTTATTCTTGTTAATTTATAATTGACGGTCGTAATACAGAATTCTAATATTTGTTACGTCAGCCTGAAAATAGACGTTATTACTACTTTAGATTAATGATTGTGAAGAATATTATTACGTCGACTCGCCATTAGAGGTCTATAGATGTTCGCAATGTTTCTCGCAAGTGCTGAAATACGCGCATATCTGTATATATAGAATCTTGATTTAATAACTAAAACAGGCGTCTAAGGTAGGTTTCCATTACAATACCTTACTGATGAGTCCAGTAGTGGAAACCGGGACGAAACGCCAACTCGTGTATATTCTTCGCAATCATACTTTTCACAGATTTTAGATTCATCATTACTTTAACATTTAAATTGTTAAATTTTAATATATGTCTTCCAACATATTATTAAAGATCTAATAAGATGCTATATAGAAGCATCAAATAATTGTTAGATATGCGGTAGCAATTTAACTAAAAAAGTGATATTACTGCGGTAGTTGTTTAAGTGTTGCGTTGTAAGTCTGAAAAAATTTTCGGCACGTGATTGGTGACTACATACGCGGTATATAAATTCACACATTATAATAAGCATGGTAATCTAGCTTTGACCGTAGATGGCTTAGTAAATCGTAAATTATTACGGTTTCCTTATTCTTGTTAAATATAAAATATTTCTGCGTATAATATATATTTAGTGTATGTTAAATACAGGCGTGTAAGCGTATGTTCGTAAATGTGTTAGTACATAAAAATAAATTTTCTGATGTTTACCAGAAATGAGAAAGATAAGAATAATTTTTGTAAGATTTTTATTTAGAATAAACATATGTATATATACGTATTATATTATTTATCAGTAGGAATTAATGCAATTTACAATCTAATTATCTAATAGATAATATATTATATCTAAATTAAAATCTTATAAAAAATTATTCTACTCTCTCCTTCCATATTTAAATAAAAATAAAAAGATAAATAAAGAGTTTCTTTTATGTATTAATAGTTACAAACTTACATACCTATACATAAATAACTTCGATAAAATAATTCCGTGTTATATTAAAAATTAAAACCATTTGTTAAAAATAAAAATGTTTTGCAAGAGTTTATTTTACTACTTTATATTTGAATATACGGAAAGCCCCAAAAATTTGGGAAATTCTGTATACTAATTTAGTAAAAATAAAAAAATTGTCTTAAGAATAATAAAAAAGACTCACCTGTTATAATACATTTTAATCTAATTTTTTCTTTCTCACAGCGAGTTTCTTCGCCATTTGCCAATTTACCTTCTGTTTCAGACCGTGCAATTGTTAATATGGCTTTAAGTATGACAGCAGCTTCGTCTATGTTTCGACACATAATTAATTGGCCGATAGCAGCCATATAAAAGATTTTTATTCGTCGTGGAAGGTTTTTTAAAAAATTGACGTACATTTTAATGAAGTGCGCAACGTCTATGCATATATAGCATTTTGGTAAGGCTTTATTTTTGCAAGCATTTGCATAATCTTTTATAGTTGTATACGATGTAAAACATTGTATAACAGCATTTAATAATGCTTTAGAAGAATCGACAACAATTTCGCGTGGATAAGGAGCACCCGTTCTACACCATTCTAATAACCAGAAGTGGATATTATTGGTTGTGTGCCTTTCGGATAACATTTGTGTTACCGAAAATTGTTTATCATTGTAATTTATAACTGCTTGGTATAAATATATATGTTGCGATAAAATATCATCTGATCTCATTAATTTTTTTACTATGCTACCTGTAGCATCAATATATATTGTACTTGTATCTGATAAACAATATTTTCGATAAACTTGCAACTGGTGATTAGTCCAATAATGGATGAAAAACGGATCCATACCAATATTATGAATGCAATTGGCATAAGCACTATATTTCATAATGCATAAGGCTTTTATGGGATCGGAGTCAAAATATTGTGATTTTTTGTATTCATTTTTTACTACATGCAATATTGATGACTTTTATAAGTGCGGAGGTTCCAAATCTCCAGGTACCATGAGTTTATCGGCTTTTTCAGCACGATATAATTCAATAGGTTTAACCTGTAATTCTTTTGCAACACTCGTTCTCAATGGCTCTCTTAAATAACGTTTACCACATTTACCAGTTCCTTTAAATATTTTACATTTTAAAAGTACACCTGTATTGTAATCTTCTATATCACACCGCAAACTGCTACCACATTTGCAGGTACCTGAGTACAAAAAAAAAGCATTTTTTACGTAATTGTGTCAGTAAAAACAGAATTCTTATATATATATACATACCTGCGATTTTAAAAATTATATATAATATAAAACAAATATAAATAAACATATATTGGATAATTGCATAAGTTCGTGCCCGATTTAAAAGTAGAATTCAATAAGTAAAATTTTAAAGAATACAGCTTTATTAATCAATCACCATTCTTTTGTACGATTATATATAATATAATTTTTCGTTTATTGAACTTATTACCGATTTAAAATATTCCTACAGATAAAGTTATATTTAAGACAAAATAACAAGATTATTAAACATTTATATTTACCATTTATGTATCCAGATATACCAACATTGGATAAATAGTGATTTTGGAATCGAAATCCACATCTCAATTGTACTGCGTCCCAAATTTTATTTGTTATAAAATCTTGCCAAACTCCTGGACAAAGAGTCTTCCAAACTCGATATCGCATTTTGATTCGTTGCATACGTTTGTACGATTTATAAACAACTAACTCTTCAAACTCATGTTTGGAAATTGTTATTGTAAAATTAATGGGTTTCGCATTAATGGATTCTATAGATTTTCCACTGACTGTATTGTCACTTGTATTTAAACTACTGTTACCACTTATATTTAAACTATTTGCAGTATCCACATGCACCTTTCGACGATCAACAAGTTTATCCCGTATGCCATATCGATTACATGACACCATTGTGTATAACGACGCAGGCGTTATACGTTTATTTAATGCATTGGATATTTCGGACCAAACAACATTATGTTTAGATACTACTTTATCTACATTACGAACCAACACAATGATCTGATTTTTATATGATAAGACAATATGAATAACATCTTCAATTTCTACATTAGACGGACGTCCTCTATTACGATACATTTTGAACAGTAACGATTGTCGTCAAGCACAGTGTGAGACTAACCAAACACGACGAGAAAATTACGGTAGACGCGAGTAAAACAGCGGCCGAAACTGATAGCAAAGACAAAAACACGCTGCCGCCTTTCCGCGGCTACCGCCTTTTCGCGACCGCCGCATTCGCGACCGCGGTCTTTTCGCGACCGCCGGCTTTCTGCTGTCGCTACCTTTTCGTCCAGAAATAGATAAATGAAATTACGTTTGTAAAAAGTTTAGGAACATTTAAGATCGATACTATCATTCTTTCTCTTCAATCAAAAACGTTCTTCTAATAAATTTATGTTACCTACTAATTACTTCTAAAATATGTACATAACATTAAATACAAAAGATTGAATATCATATAATAATAAAGAACAAAAGTAATATCGAAACAACATTCTCACAATCTAAAAGATTCACAAATATGAAAGATTCAATAAACATTATTGCGAAGAATATTTCCGAAGCCTCAGTCGAGATGGCTAATAGCGAATTCGATTGGACGCACTCTATGCGCACTGGTGCACATTAAAGCCGTTGTACATAAATTGACATAAAAATTTGTGTTTAATACGAATACAGAAACGGGTTAACCTGCGAAATATTAAATACACTTCATTATACTGTTTAGTAAAATATGTTTCTTATAATTCGAACTGTTTTTATTTCACTTTCACTCATGCTGAGGTAATATTTTTCGAAATAAGTTTTAAAAACATTTATTGCGTCAAAGTCAGAAAGTTATTGGAGCAATAATTTGTGAAATAAATTAACTTAATAAATATATATTTATGTATCATATATATTCGTAACATCCTACTTTGACCGTAATAAACTTTTCGAATTTTAGTTCGACTAAAAGATTCTATTACTACGTTCATTTCAATATAACGTTTATACTTATTCTCGTATAAAAAAATCTGCTACAGGTCCCATAGTAATATTTGACGTAGGCAATTATGAAAAAGAACTGCAATCAATGCCAATAGAGAACATTCCAAAACAGATTCTAAATCCAATTAATAAGGATAAAGAATTAGAATTAATTGGAATCGTTGACTATAAAAAACCCTCAATGTCAACACGAGCCTCAAATATTGGTCACTATACTGCGATCTGTAGGCGATCTGGAAACTGAATCGAGTACAATGATCTTGTGCTAACAGCCAAGAAAATAAAAAAAACAAAACACGTGTATCCACAAGTCCTCATGTATATTTGTCATGAATAATAGAATAAATTATATATAAAACGAGAAAAATCTATAATTATTACATCCTCCTTCAAAAAAAATTAAACACACGATCTATAACAAATAGGCGAAAAGGATGTAAAGTATAACGATCTTAAAGTCTGTTGATTTCTACTAACTTATATAATTCGTATGATATAAAACAATAATCCATTTTCTTCTCAACAGCTGAAGTCTTGTTCATCACCGCAATAATTTTATAAATTTGATTCTTCCTAAATTAAAATCTTTTAAGGATGTCTCAAATTCATCCCTATTGTATATGTTACAAGTAACAGTTTGGTACTAAAAATATTAGGGTAACAAATTCATCAAGCAATTAAAGAGTAAAGTATCCTGCGAGGGCGCCGAGCAGGATGAACTAATTGCTTTTCTTGTGTCAGAATTAGCGATAATATCGAATTCGTCGGGAATCGCGAGCAACAAAATCAGAGAGCCGTAATCAGTCGAGATATTTCGAGAATTGACAGTTTACAGGTGGTGTGCTTACTCTGGGTGGCTAGGGGTAGTTTTTCAAGGTTCGGGGATGGAGCGACAAAATCGTAATCGTCGGAAATCGCGAGCAACAAAATCAGAGAGCCGTAATCAGCCGAGATATTTCGAGAATTGACAGTTTAGAGGTGGTGTGCTGACTATGGGTGGCTAGGGTTGGTTTTTCAAGGTTCGAGGGTGGAGCAACAAAATCGTAATCGACGGAAATCGCGAGCAACAAAATCAGAGAACCATAATCAGTCGAGATATTTCGAAAATTAACAGTTTATAGGTGGTGTGCTGACTATGGGTGGCTAGGGGTGGTTTTTCAAGGTTCGAGGGTGGAGCAACAAAATCGTAATCGCCGGAAATCGCGAGCAACAAAATCAGATAGCCGTAATCAGTCGAGATATTTGGAGAATTGACAGTTTACAGGTGGTGTGCTGACGCGGAGTCGCTAAGGGTGGTTTTCGAGGGTTGGGGATGGAGCAACGAATTTGGGAAGTGAGCAACTAATTAGCAACAAATTAGCACAAAAAGAATATGCCTTGTTTTTTTATTTTTTTGAGTGGCTGTGCTAACTTTATTCTTAAGCTAGCACAGGCATTGTTTTCTCGGAATTGGCTGGAGCAACAAAATCGGGAATAGAGCAACAAATTAGCAACAAAAAAGCACTAAATTTCTGTGTAAGTTTTATTCGATTGTGCTGAAGTGGCTGTGTCAGCTTAATAGACGTTAAGTGAAATTTGTTGTCACATGAAATTGCTTTCTTTTCCCGAAAACCTAAAGCAGATTGTGTTAGAATCTTGAAAATGTCATGACACTGGAGCCTTCCACGGGCAAAGCAAAGACGAGACTAAAAATGTCACCACATGAGTTTTGAACCCGAGAATATTACATTTAATTTAAAGTGGCATAATGAAAATTGTTTTAACTTGCTAGGAGCTGATCAGCTGAGTTATCAGATTCCAAAGTAGTCTCTATTTTTTAGCAACATTTTAGTTAAATATCGCAAGCATTGCGTTATCCGATGTGCCCCACGAGGATTTTGCACATAGTGTGTGTGTGTGCGTGTGCGTGCGTGTGTGTGTGTGTGTGTGTGTGTGTGTGTGTGTGTGTGTGTGTGTGTGTGTATTCAGCAGAAATAAGGACACTACATTTTGCTACTCCCGTGTTATTTAATGACAACAAATCCGCTTTGCGTGCGTTCTCACACAATGATGTGCATACTCCGATCGAGGAACATCCTCGATGTGGTGCACATCGAATAACGCGAATGCTCGCGGTATTTATTCCAAATTTTGAAGAAAAGTAAGGTCCACTCTGGAACCTGACATCTCAGCTTCAAGTCAAGCTAGAACAATTTTTTTATGCCATTTTAAAGGAGATGTACTCGGCTTCAAAATTGATTTCGTGACATTTTTCGTCTTGTCGTTGTTTTGCTATTGGATGGCTGCAATATCTTAACATTTTCAAGATTCCAACACTCTATTTTTTTGTTTTCACGAAAAAAACAGTTTAATGGAACGTAAAATTTCACTTAATCCATTTTAAAGTAGAGGCTCTATCTTTTAAAACGGTCTAAAGGAAAATGTTCTGCGATTCCCGGAAATCGAGATATTAGTCTCTCAAAATCGACAAAATGCAGGTTATTAAATTGCTCCCCTAATTTTTTTGCGTAGTGTATTCACTTATTTTTTCACAAATATTATATAATTCATTTAATTTACATTTTAATAACTTTATCAATTAAAACTTACATAAAATATTAATAAAATATATATAACATATGGTATTTTAAAAAAATGTATAATCGTAAGTAATGAATTCTAGTCTATAAATATTTTGTGCTGTCGGGGTAAAATTTCTTCACGTGAATTGTTTTCGATTTAATAAAAACATATTCATTAAATATAATCAAAGCACACTTTTTTAGTTTTACAGCGCAGCTTTGGCCTTCCTGATGGTTTTAATACAGGTATACGATCCAAATCTTCTATATCTAATACATGACATAAATGCTTTGATTATAAATTAATATCAATATATATAATTAAATGCATTTTCATTAACCCTCCATGCTCACTCTTCAAAAAATTACAGTCTACAATTTGATTTGGTTAAAAATGGAATTATAGCGTTGTAGGCAAAAATTTAATTTTAACATTAAAAAAATTGTAAACTTAATTACTTCGTAAAATACGTTATTTAAAAGAATATAACATTTAATTTATAAAATTTTTTAATTTGAAGTTTGGTTCAGCCTAATACTCCTAAATTTACATTATGCTCTGTTCATTTTGATCCATAGTGATCATAAAGGGTTAAACTATATAGAATTTCTATTTGTTATATAACGATTTCGAAATTTTACAATTAGAACGTTTGCTTCTAAAAAATATTTTATTATATGTATATTAGAGCGTATATATAATAAATTATATATAGGGGAGAGGGTTCCCATACCGACCGGGCAAATCATACCGACCCCCCGCGTTTCTCAGAAATGGCGTTGCTGGTTGAATTTTTATTAGTGTCACTGAAAAGCGGTTATCCTACTAACAATTTGAACGTATGTTGCAATCTTCACAAATAATTTTGTTTTAAGTTATACGTCGTGATATGTTTTAACAACCGTGCAGTTTTTTTCTGACTTATACGGAAAACGAGTTAAATGTGTTTGTAAGCTCGAAAAGCATCGAAAGGTAAGTCATTTTTATTGGTTATGGACCATGTTAAATATATGCCATGGATATTAAATCGCATTAGTTGTCATATGGGAATGGCGAGTCGAATATGTGAAAAAAGTGGGAATGGTCCAAAAGCGACCGCGAGATCTTTGTCCAAAAGCGACCCCCTTTTTTTGCATCGTAATTGTCTATAGTATATTTTCGGAGAAAAAATGTGTTTAATAATGATTTCTGTCAATCAAACAAGAACCCAAATGGAACCACAGCCGTCGACGAGTGGTCTCAATTGTCGCACTACTCGTAGGAAGAATAGGTATTTGTAGTTATTATGAAACCGAAAACAGCTCAGACTACAGCGATTGATTGTTTATTTCTTTGTGATTAACAGTTTATAAAATGTCCTTAAAATATACTTTAATAAAGTTAAAAACAAAAATTTCATTTCATAAAAATGTAATGTGTAGCGATGTCCTTCGCGTATACGGTTACGTTTACCCGCTGCGGTAGATGTAAGATGAGTCACCGACCGGCCGTCGCTGTCGGCCTCTGTCGGTGCGGCGCCAGGGATCGTAAGAGAGAGGTTGAAGACGTGACTCTGTATTTATGTACACGTTTATTATGGCTATGTACAGCTATATACAACTATGTTCAGTCAGGGTATTTTATGGTGGCCCTAAAAAGGGCCGTTTGGCTTCCTCCTCACTTAGAGGGGCTTCGCTCCTTGTAGGTAAGCGGTGGCTGCGTATACGTCCACTTGGTGGAGCGCCGCTTCTCACTTACTCGCTCGCGGTAAGTGAGCGAGGGCTTTGTAGCCGTCCTCTTTTCTGGGCCCCAGTAGTTCGCGTTCTCGTCTCCGGGTTGGCTGGTGGTCTCCCACTCGGATCCAGAGAACGGCTCCTTCTCTCCCGCTGGTGGAGGCGCCGGCAGGTATCGTGGCGAGGTGTACCGGCGTACTCTGAGGTCCCACGGGTGTAGGTAGTACCTCGGTGGCCTAGTCCTGGCAGGCGGCGGAATGTCCAGCGGGTGTAGCTTCCAGGCGGCGAGCTGGAGGGTCACCTTCTTCACGGCGGTCGCTTGCGGTCCTGGCGGAACGGCCGGCGGCGTCGGAGGAGGCGTCGACTGTGTCGGCGACCCTGGCGGAGGCTGCGGTGATTGTCCCCTTGGATGTTGCAGTCTTGGTTGGCGCCGGAACAATTCGGTGGCCTCCACCGGCCGGATCCTGGGGGACGTCGCTTGTAATTGGCGGCGGCGCAGGAGCTGCTGGCGCAGACGCTGGATAAGCGAGGTCCCTCTCTGGCGGGTCGGTGGCTGCGACGGCTGCTGCTGCGGAGGCTGTGATGGCTGAGGCCGTGGAGACTGCGCTGGTCGCGGTGACTGCTGCGGTTGCGGAGGCCGCGGCGTCTGTCGCGGCGGAGGCTGTGGTGTCTGCTGCGGCGGAGGCTGCGGTGGCTGCTGCGGCGGAGGCTGCGGTGGCTGCTGCGGCGGAGGCTGCGGTGGCTGCTGCGGCGGAGGCTGCGGTGGCTGCTGCTGATGAGGCGGTAGCGACGGTAGCTGTAATTGCCGTGCTTTGTCACGAGCCCGTAGCTGTGGTAAAAACTGCTGGGAGGTATAGCCCTGCATGCCACAGCTCGGTGCCGGTTGATCGGTTCGGCGCCTTATCTATAAGGGTCCTGGACCGATTCTTCGTACGCGATAACATTATCGGCGCTAGCCCTCTGGTGGGCGTACCGTGGTAGTTGCGCGTCGCGCAGCCCTTGCGCGTGGTCGCGTGCTACGGGCGCCTGTATGGTCGAGTGCTACAGGCGCTTGGATGTTCCCACCGAGCGCTTGACGAAAAGTAGCTGCTCGGTGGGTTTTCGTTAGTGCGACTGATAAGAGTCGCCACATAATGTATTATTAATAGGGGGTTGCGTTCAGACCATATAAGGGTCGGTTCAAGACCACGATTTTTGGCACGTCGAAAAACGAGACTTTTGCCTTGCGGTCTGTATCTTCATTAATGGCACACAAAATTCACACCGTCCGGTGGAAAACATAGGAAAATATTCCCTCGACAGAAGCCAATTTGGAAGTTGGCATAAAATTAATTTTTAGCAGAGTTACAACCTTTACCATTTGCCCGGACGGTATGGGAACCCTCTCCCCTACGTTATATATGTGTATATTAAAATATATTACAATATTAAAATGTGTATATTAACATTTAGATGAATTTAGTAGATTATTATGTATCAGAGGTTGATCTCAACGCACTGTAGCAGTTCGATAATTGTGCCAGTCGACGCACTTGGTGCGAACATACATTATAGAAACAAACACGATTTTGTGAAAAAAAACTTGTCAATTTTATTTTTAACATATATATGGAACAAATATGTAATTGCTTAACAATTGAAACACTACATAAAAAGTTTGTATCGTTAGCGTTTAAACTTAACAAAAAACTTTGTATTGCAAGAATAATGCTTCGGTCGAGAATCGGACATACCGTGGCCGCAACATTGGTATTTATGGAAATAATGTTAAAATATATGTTTTTATAGTATTGTCCACCGAAATTGATACAAAACTAAATGAAGAATCACTTTATAAAGAATGAATAAATTTTTTTGCATAGAAACGAGAGTTAGTCGATTTCACGTCCGGATTTGCGAGGAGGAATGCGTCGAACGCAGTGTGTGAAATCGTTCGTTGGAAAAGAGATTATTCGGCAAGCAATCATGGTACGCAGCGTTTTGATTAAATGAGGGCTACGATCAGCGAGAAAAGAGAGACTACGAGCCGAGCGGAAACGTGTATCTACTTTCTACTCAATCGGTCGTCCTCATCGCGTAACGTGAAGTATCTCTCGATATACCGAGTTGATGAGAGATATCTTAATATAAATAATTACCGCCGTGTATGGTTGTCGCGACTATCGGCAGACAGTAGGCAAAAACACAAAAAGAAGGAAATGTGGCGCAACGCCGATGCTACTCTGTCTACGAAATGTCTACGAATTTTGTGGAAAATAAAATAGAATGTAGTAACTAAATGAATTCTTATTTACGCTGTGGCCGCGTGTCGCGTAAATCTTACTTCTAAGAGAATAAGATGAGTAGAATGGAAAAAGGAAAAGAGGGTGAGACGTGCTCTAACGCTAACGACACAGATTTTTTTTGTAGGTGCGATAGGAACGGGAAGAGCTGCTCTTATTAGGCGCGCTACAGATTTTGGGTTGCCTCCGCGTGTCGCGGCGAAGGGAGGAAACGAACACTCGACACTCACTCAAACACACACACATACAAAAGGACAAGACAAGAAAAGTAAAAAGAAAAATTGTAATTCATTAACGTTCTATTATTGAGTTTAATACTGTTATATTTGAATAAAATGTGAAAGAGCCGCACAAAATATTGAATCGTGAAACGCCGAAGAGACTGTAAAACCGATAACTTGAGTCGGCGATCACTTATGAAGTAAAGAAGGAATGAGGCTGGTTTCGAATAAGCATTAGAACAATATCACAACATGATTTCACTGAAAAATAAATAATATACTGTTAATGACTAACGTAGCTATATGAAACTTTGCGCAAAGACTATTGATAACTTTATAACGCGTTTTTACGAGCAAAGAGAAATATTTCCTCGAGATAGCGATCAAGAGATATTCGAACTTTACTACTATGAGATAGAACGAAAAATGAACAACGAACTTAGACGCGCACGAGTATTGTAGTATATTATAATGATGAGAAATAGAACGAAAATGATCGCGAGCGCTGATTTGTCACTTGTTAATATAGGGCCAGCTTGGTGATTGCGGCGTGCAAAAACGCCGAATTTCCAAAAAAGATGGGCATTAAAAATTTTC
>NW_017275679.1:0-6039 GCF_001594065.2 Cyphomyrmex costatus
TTTTATTTTTTATTTATTTTTTATACTTAATTAATTAATTAATTAATTAATTATTTTAATCTTTTAACATGAGCTTGATGTCACCGTCGAACGCTGACGGTATGTGCGTTATATAATACCGCGAAGAAGGAAGGAAGGTAAATAAAATGAGAATACTGTTATATGTAGAGGTTTAATATGCTTTTATTTTTTTATTTTATTTTGTTTACATTCTTAAAAATATATGATTATTTTTCACATATCGTTTATAACTTATAATTTTATAAAATGAAAAAAGGACCCCGCACTAAACAAATGGAAAATGGGTTTCAGTGGATTTGGCTAAAATTTGAATATGATGTAATTAATGTGGTCCTGGACAAAAGTATGAATGGGCCCAAAGCTCAATAATGGCCAGTTTCCGAGTTATTCAACTCTAAAGTTAAATAAATCTGTATTTTTGGCCCACTATTTTTAAATTACACAGTCACATAAAATTAAGAAAGTGGCATGTGCCAAAGACTAGACCTATGTTTTCTTAGGTATTTTGACGTGCTGAATCCAAATCAGGGATCAAAATTGACCGCCACTATGTCAATTTTTTTTAAATCGTGAAAAACCACCCTTGAAAATGGAAAATTCCATTGTAACTGCATTCAGCGTTAGGTATAAGTGTGGGAACCGACTGAAAATGACTGCAACATCCAACTTATATGTATTTTGGCGTGCTGGATCCATTTTGGCAGCATCCTCGGCTCTATCGATACGAGTCATTAGACGAGGTGCAAACTGAACATTACAAACGTAAAACGTTAACCAATTTCGAAAGGCCATTGCCAACATATATTTTTAACTAGTGAAAGATTATTACTTATTGTCACAAACTATTTACATATGTATACTAATTAATACATAAATAATACAAATATACTATAACTATATACTATAACTATATACTATACTAAATATACTATAACTAACACGGGTAAGTCACGTTAACATGTCACCTCTGTAACGATCGCTCGCAGAATGAAAAATATAACGCACGGTAATTACCGCGACTTCAACGATTCGGTTCCCGAAGATGTCCGACCTTTGTTATCGTCAACATAACTGAGTCGCCGATAAACTGCCTATAGTTATGTGTGGAATGCGATCCCCAGCCGACACCTTCCCCGGTACAACGCCAGAGACTTATTATTGGTACGCACGCATAACACGCATAACAGTATTGCAATCACCTCTCAACGCATCAATAACTCATAAGCCAATTATCAAATATTATTTACACATCTACTCTTAGGGGCTCTAATTTAAAGTAAACGCTACCTTACTTTACTTGCGAGAAAGTAACTCCACAATTCTGACCGCGGATTTGAATTCAGCGCATTAAAATACATATCAGTTGGATATTGCAGTCATTTTCAGTCGGTCTCCACACTTATACCTAACGCTGAATGCATTTACAGTGGAATTTTCCATTTTCAAGGGTGGTTTTTCACGATTTAAAAAAAATTGACATAGTGGCGGTCAATTTTGATCCCTGATTTGGATTCAGCACGTCAAAATACCTAAGAAAACATAGGTCTAGTCTTTGGCACATGCCACTTTCTTAATTTTATGTGACTGTGTAATTTAAAAATAGTGGGCCGAAAATACAGATTTATTTAACTTTAAAGTTGAATAACTCGGAAACTGGCCATTATTGAGCTTTGGGCCCATTCATACTTTTGTCCAGGACCACATTAACTACATCATATTCAAATTTTAGCCAAATCCACTGAAACCCATTTTCCATTTGTTTAGTGCGAGGTCCTTTTTTACTATTGTAGAGTTCCACGCCTCATTACAAAAATGACAACAGATTCGTCATCGCTATCATCGCTATCATCCCTCCTTCGTTTTCTCATTCTACTGTTAATTTCCTTAGCATCTCTTTCATATGCTCTTGTAGATTCAATCAAAATGTCTAATACATTACTTAAGCGGGGCGATAACATTAGTAGTACCACGTCTGTAACAGAAGAACATATAAACAATAAATTTATATAAATAAGAACAAATAAATAATAAAGATAAAAATACTTTTCAATAATTTCATGAAGATAGAATATCTATTTTGAAAAAATTTTTGTCATTCGTTTCTATAAAGGCTAAAAACTTAGTATCAGTATTTTCTCATCTCAAATGCAACATTACTTAATTGTTAACATAATTAATAATGCATTGTTGATATTTATACGTAGTATATTATAAACTAACCTATTCAGCCTCCTCGTCCAGCAGGCAGATGAGGAGGAGGCATAACTCCTCCACATCATCCACCTGCAGGAGGTCCATCACAAAGTGAACTAGTTCGTCGGGGTCGACCTCATCGAAATTTATGAGAGGAAGATCGTTCTCTTCCTCCTCGTCCTCCTCTTCTTCTTCCTCAACAGGAGAGGGTGTAGGAGGGGGTGTAGGAGACACTGATATGTATATATGGATAGCGAACGCCCTATACCAGCAATGCTAAATTATTGTGCGGAATAGAAGGGCCGCCATGTTGACTCAGGTGTGTCATTTGAGAAGTGGGGGGAGTGGGGAATGAAGGATAGCGGTTCCGCGGGAGCGAATAACGTCGATGATTGCATAAAATGATAATGCAATAAAATGTAAATGTTTGTAAATATCCCGGTAAACGAAAAAGAATTAAAAAGAATTGAAATTTGTAATTCTTTCAATATTTTCGAACACCTAAGAAGAATATTGAAATGCATTAAAAGTAAAAGTTTTTCCATGCAAGAATAAATACTGGTTAAACTTATCGCATAACCTCAATAACGTAATTTATTAGCAAATTTCCCTTACTGATGAAGAGTTCTTTGCACCGATGCAGTCTTCTCTGCCTTTTTCCCACAGAAATAGTACTTCATATTGCATTCCAATTTACAAAAACGATCACTAAATCTATAACGGCATACCGAACAGAAAACAGCCTTTTTAGTATTAACCGCGCGACATATGTAAACATTACGAATGCACCCGACAGATACCGACAATTCCCGAAAATGACAGTCGAGTCAACATGGCGGCTGTAAGTCGGCACACGAATTGCAGCCCATCCGCTATCCATATTATACATATCAGTGGTAGGAGAGGTTGTATGAGGAGGATCATCCTCCATCTCCTCCTCTTCTACGTTGTAGTCCTCTTCCATCTCCTCCACCTCCATCTCCATAACCTCCTCCTCCTCTTGGTCGTTTTCGAATAGTTGTTTTTTAATCGGCTCTAGTTCCTTCATTTTGTAAAAAATTAAAGATACAAAACACTCAACGTTCAGATCGTTAATGTAAATTGGATTTGATTCAATCTATTTAAATAGTCAAAAGATGGAAAAAAAATAGCGAAAATCGCATAGCGCGATTTGTAATTTTGTCGGAAAAACGTGAAAAATACATGTCGCGATGACACTTCGATCGAGATTTTGCGGAAATTGCGAAATAGTCTAAGGAAATAAATCGTAAATACAAGAGGTAACATCCGATGTCGTATTTAGTGTGAAACAACCTAATTTCCGCGCGGATCAGCTCGTCGTAATTTTCGCTAGTCGCGAAAATGTTCGCACGGGAAGAGAGAATGCAGAATCAAATTTAGATTAGACACAGTATTTTACAAGAGACAGAAAGAAACGTTTATTGTGTGTAGTGTGTGTATTTACAAATGAGTGTGTGTACGTGTTCGCAAGTGACAAGCAGGTGTGTAATCGTGTGCCGGTGTAGATGTGTATGTTGTGTATATTGTCGAGACGGCAAGCAGACGAGACGGATACAAGACGTGTATAGAAAAACTACGAGGCGCGGACAAAGAAACTACGATATTACGGACGGCACGAACAGAAAAACTATACGTGTGAATTACGGCGCGAGTACGGCGGAAAACGCGGGGGAATCTCCGAATCCCAAGACGGACGCGAGGCGCGGTCGGCGGTATAGCAATACGAATACGCGTACGCGAAGTATACGCCAGCGGCGGATGACGGTCGCGGCGCGGATAACGCGGTGGGCGTTCCCTCTATGCAATGAGGGACGCTTCGCAGAAATGTAGAATGCACAGGAACCTTACGACCGACTGCCAAGAACGCTTGGCGGAGGCGAAGAACACTTCACCCCCTTTTCTCGCCGGTGCGCAAAGTCTAGGATACTGGCGTACGGCTGTCAAGAACGCTTGACGGAGGCAAAGAACGCTTTACCCCCTTTTCGCGTCGTACGGCCAGCGGATCAGGAGTTTTGGTGATCGACTGTCAAGAACGCTTGACGGAGACCAAGAACACTTGACCCCCTTTTCGCGTCGGATCACCGGAGCTAGGATCGGAGCAGGATTCGTACTGGAGCGGCGGTTCGGATAGAAGAGAGCTCCCGGAGCAATAATTACGCGTTATATACTAATTATTGCTCCCGCTCGTTTAATTACGGTCTTTTCCGTTATCGCTTGGCGGTTGGCAATTCCTGCGGAGGGGATTGTCGATCGGCGATGTTCGGTCGCGTTCGGTCGGAGCGGCGGATAGCGCGAAGCGCAGATCGTTCGGCGATCTTCGGACGCGTTCGGTCGGAGCGGCGATAGCTACTGTCGACGGCGGTAATTCTAATATCGCGAAATATGAAATATTCTGGCGGCTGGTATCGTCGGAACGATGCATTGCGGAGTGCATTGTTACAAGTGAAAAGATATTTATTTATTTTACATGATTTATTTTATTCCTTTAATTAGTCAATACTTAATTTAGACATCGCTTAACAATAGTTCGTCTTTAAAACAAGATAATAAAAAAACAAAATAAAGGAATACCTTTGATTCATATCACCCCTGAAATCATTTATTCATTTTTCAGAATATTTGTTGTTGTTTTATTATTTATACTAATATATCAATCAATTTATTCGACGTCGCGCGCCGGAGACACGCGAGTGCGATGCACTCGTAATCTCGAGTCAAAAGGTCGCGTTGAATGTTATGACTAATTGTAAGGTCGAGCGATGAGATACGCTGTCGTGAGAATTTTTGCCACTTAATCATACCTAACATTGCATAATCGGTATATAATCTTCGTCTGCGGTGTTTTATCAACGCGTAATCGGTAGGATCGGATGAATAAAATTATTTTCTTATTTGTCAACTGAATGAACATATTTATTCGATTATTGTTACATGTGAAAGTACAATGTTTATTCGTAAAGCGTTTTAATTTTGTCCGAAGATCAGTGCGATCAGTTCGCAATCGATTATGTCGTTGCGATCGAAAGATTCGTTTTCGTACATGGTTCTTGGTAATTTCATAGAATCGTTCACATTGGTCGCGATATTGAGAAGACGCGAGAATTTTTTGTCGATGGTATCAGTTACAGCGTTGAACGAGGAAATAAGACGATTGACGCAATATTCGAGATTGAACAAATTGAGAACGGTGCTTTTGGATAAGGTCACTTTAGACGACGATGAATCCAGACGTAACATCGGTATACTGTTAATTCGACCGAAACGCAACGTCACGTCTCCGATGTACATCGGCGGTGGCGTGCGTTTTCCATTGGTTTCTTCGTATTGCAAAAGCGGTAATATGACGTTTTTTTTTTCAACGAGCTCGCTCCATACGGTTGGTGAGAGGAACATCTCCTTGCCGTGACAGTCTCCAAGAACGATAGTCACCACGGAGGGCAATTTAACGTCGATACCGACGGTCAGATACTTGTATCTTGTAACAGTCAAAGGATATATCTTTCCAAGATGCGTACTACTTTTGTTCTGCAACGAAAGAAAAAAAATAATTAGATAAGAAAAAATGTAATAAAAATAATACCTACGTGTCTGTTCCGTTTTCCATATCGTCATATCGTCTTTTTCGATTGTTCGTTTCGTTGGATTTTTTCTCCTTTTTTCCATTGGTACGCTCGATGAGATGTCGAGTGTCGTCGTGGGTGTCGTTTGAAATCGCGTACATGTCTCTCTCACGATGTTATTCGAACGATTCGTTCTTTCACACTGATCTTCTGCGTACCTATCTAAGTGATATGTTTTTTTTTT